>NC_134386.1:7813361-7973733 GCF_035582795.1 Mycteria americana
TATATATACACGCAGATATCATTCCCTTGGTCTATGGGCCATCCCTCTAAAATGTCCGTTGAGTTCATTTAGTCCATGACTTTGGACTCCATCTGTCATAACGGTCTTTCAGGGCAGGAGAGATGGTGTGTGGTGTTGGACTGTTGCATGTCAAAGCCAGTTCTGGTTCCATCACTGCTGCACTTTGCTTGATTTCATCGAAGTTCATTCTTCATTAACCTGGGTGATTCTTACTGAAATACCATTGATATGGTGTATAGTAACCATAAAAGCGATGACACGCAGTATTATGTAGCAGTTAACATCATACCATTTAGTTCATTGGCTATTCTCACCCAAAATCAAATCCCCTTGAGGTACACAGCGGACTTCCCCATCCTCTCGCATTACCCACCAAGTGCACCCAGGTCCTTGAGCAAAAGCAATCCCACGAATGGGCTTGCCTTTGCCCGAGGCAGGAGTAACCCAGACTGTCTTCCCCAGCATGTTTTGTATGTGCACTACAGGGAGTTTATCTCCTTCTACAGTGCATAAAAGTTTTGATAGGGCAGGGCCAGCTCAATTGACAGATCCCCTAGCGTAAACTAACCAGGTGGCCTTTGCTAAATGTGTATCCCAATGTTTGAATGTCCCACCACCCATTGCTCTCAGTGTAGTCTTTAACAGTCCATTGTATTGTTCGATTTTCCCGGAGGCTGGTGCATGATAGGGGATCACAGAATCACAGAATCACAGAATCATATAGGTTGGAAAAGACCTTTAAGATCATCGAGTCCAACCATAAACCTAACACTGCCAAAACCACCACTACACCATGTCTCTAAGTACCTCATCCAAACGACCTTTAAATACCTCCAGGGATGGCGACTCAACCACTTCCCTGGGCAGCCTGTTCCAATGCTTGATAACCCTTTCAGTGAAGAAAAATTTCCTAATATCCAGTCTAAACCTCCCCTGGCGCAACTTGAGGCCATTTCCTCTTGTCCTATCACTTGTTACCTGGGAGAAGAGACCGACCCCCACCTCTCTACAACCTCCTTTCAGGTAGTTGTAGAGAGCGATGAGGTCTCCCCTCAGCCTCCTTTTCTCCAGGCTAAACAGTCCCAGCTCCCTCAGCCGCTCCTCATAAGACTTCTGCTCCAGACCCTTCACCAGCTTCGTTGCCCTTCTCTGCACACGCTCCAGCACCTCAATATCCCTCTTGTAGTGGGGGGCCCAAAACTGAACACAGTATTCGAGGTGCGGCCTCACCAGTGACGAGTACAGGGGCACAATCACTTCCCTAGTCCTGTTGGCCACGCTATTTTTGATACAAGCCAGGATGCCATTGGCTTTCTTGGCCACCTGGGCACACTGCTGGCTCATATTCAGGCGGCTGTCAACAAACACCCCCAGGTCCTTCTCTGCCAGGCAGCTTTCCAGCCACTCTTCCCCAAGCCTGTAGCGTTGCATGGGGTTGCTGTGGCCCAAGTGCAGGACCTTGCACTTGGCCTTGTTAAACCTCATACAATTCACCCCAGCCCATCGATCCAGCCTGTCCAGGTCCCTCTGCAGAGCCTGCCTACCCTCCAGCAGATCAACACTCCCACACAACTTGGTGTCGTCTGCAAACTTACTGAGAGTACACTCGATCCCTTCATCCAGATCATTGATAAAGATGTTAAACAGAACTGGCCCCAACACCGAGCCCTGGGGAACACCGCTTGTGACCGGCCGCCAACCGGAGTAAACTCCATTCACCACCACTCTTTGGGCCCGGCCGTCCAGCCAGTTCTTTACCCAGCGAAGAGTACACCCATCCAAGCCATGAGCAGCCAGTTTCTCCAGGAGAATGCTGTGGGAAACCGTGTCAAAGGCTTTACTGAAGTCTAGATAGACAACATCCACAGCCTTTCCCTCATCCACTAGGCGGGTCACCTTGTCATAGAAGGAGATCAGGTTGGTCAAGCAGGACCTGCCTTTCCTGAACCCATGCTGGCTGGGCTTGATCCCTTGGTTATCCTCTACATGCCGTGTGATGGCACTCAGGATGATCTGCTCCATCAGCTTCCCCGGCACCAAGGTCAGGCTGACAGGCCTGTAGTTCCCCGGGTCCTCCTTCCGGCCCTTCTTGAAGATGGGTGTCACATTCGCTAATCTCCAGTCAGCAGGGACTTCCCCAGTTAGCCAGGACTGCTGGTAAATGATGGAAAGGGGCTTAGTGAGCATATCTGCCAGCTCCTTCAACACTCTCGGGTGGATCTCATCAGACCCCATAGACTTGTGAGTGTCTAAGTGGTGCAGCAGGTCACTCACCACTTCCCCCTGGATTATGGGGGCTCCAGTCTGGTCCCCATCCCTATCTTCCAACTCCAGGGGCTGGGTACCCATAGAACATTCGGCCCTGCTAATAAAGACTGAGGCAAAGAAGGCATTAAGTACCTCAGCCTTTTCCTCATCCTTGGTCACTGTGTTTCCTCCCCCATCTACTAGGGGCTGGAGATTCTCCTTACCTCTCCTTTTGCTGCTAATGTATTTGAAGAAGTGTTTTTTATTGTCTTTTATAGCAGCAGCCAGATTGAGCTCTAACTCAGCTTTGGCCCTTCTAATTTTCTCCCTGCACAACCTCGCTACACCTTTGTAGTCCTCCTGAGTTGCCCGCCCCTTCTTCCAGAGGTCATAGACTCTCCTCTTTCTCCTCAGTTCGAGCCAGAGCTCTCTATTCAGCCAGGCCGGTCTTCTTCCCCGCCGGCTCGTCTTTCGGCACCTGGGGACAGCCCGCTCTTGTGCCTTTAGGACTTCCTCCTTAAAGAATGTCCAGCCTTCCTGGACCCCTTTGCCCATAAGAGCTGCCTCCCAGGGGACTCTCTCGACCAGTCTCCTAAACAGGCTGAAGTCCGCCCTCCGGAAGTCTAAGGTGGCAGTTTTGCCAACCCCCCTCGCCGCTTCTCCACGTATCAAAAACTCTATCATTTCATGATCGCTCTGCCCAAGACAGCCTCCAACCATCACATCGCTCACAAGTCCTTCTCTGTTCGTGAACAAGAGGTCCAGCGGGGCACCTTCCCTAGTTGGCTCACTCACCAGCTGTGTCAGGAAGTTATCTGCCACACGCTCCAGGAACCTCCTGGACTGTTTCCTCTCTGCTGTATTGTATTTCCAGCAGACATCCGGCAGGTTGAAGTCCCCCACAAGAACAAGGGCTAGCGATCGTGAGGCTTCTCCCAGCTGCTTATAGAATAGTTCATCTGTCTCCTCATCCTGGTTGGGTGGTCTGTAACAGACTCCCACCACAATATCTGCCTTGTTGGCCTTCCCCCTGATTCTGACCCATAGACACTCCACCCTATCGTCACCATCATCGAGCTCTAAACTATCCAGACTCTCCCTGACGTATAGGGCTACCCCACCACCTCTCCTGCCTCGCCTATCCCTCCTGAAGAGTTTGTAGCCATCCATCGCCGCACTCCAGTTGTGCGAGTCACCCCACCACGTTTCCGTGATGGCCACCATGTCATAGTTTTCCTGATGTACAATGGCTTCCAACTCCTCCTGCTTGTTACCCATGCTGCGTGCATTGGTGTAGAGGCACTTCAGCTGGGCTGTCATCCGTGCCTCCTTCATAGAAGAACACCCCTTGCGTGCTTTGAGGCATTTCACTGGTGTTTCCCTCTTGGCTCCTGTTGCCTCAGTATCCCCTGGCTCAACTCCGCTCGACTTCGGCTGTGCCCAAGCGTACCCCGCGCATCTCGAGGACTCAGGCCGACTGTCCTCGCTGGCAGCCGCTCCCTCTAACCATGGCACGTCGCCCCTCAGCTTCTCTCGGGCAAGCCTGATATTATCCCCCTCCCCCTTCGAGTCTAGTTTAAAGCTCTGTCAATGAGCCCTGCAAGTTCCTGAGCAAAGATTCTCTTTCCCCTTTGAGAAAGATGAATCCCATCAGACGCCAGCAAACCCGGTGCAGCGTAGGCCATCCCGTTGTCAAAAAAACCAAATCCATGGCGATGACACCAGCCACGGAGCCATGCATTAATAGATTGGGCATCTCTGTTCCTTCTGGTGTCACTGCCCACCACTGGAAGGAGAGAGGAGAAAATAACCTGTGCTCCTGAGTTTCTTACTAGCCGTCCCAAGGCCCTCAAGTCTCTTTTGATCACCCTAGGACTTCGCGTTGCAGCCTCATCGCCCCCCACATGGAAGAGCAGTAGGGGGATGTGATATACCTGCTCAATGCCATGCTCTTTGGCCCAGGTGTCTATGAGGTTGTTTCGAAAATAAGTCCCGTTGTCTGACTCAATTCTTTCTGGGGTTCCATGTTGCCATAGGACTTGCTTTTCAAGGCCCAGGATAGTGTTCCGGGCAGTGGCATGAGTTACAGGATATGTTTCCAGCCATCTGGTGATTGCTTCCACCATTGTAAGCACACGGCGCTTGCCTTGGCGGGTTTGTGGGCGTGTGATATAATCCATCTGCCAGGCCTCCCCATATTTATATTTCAGCCATCGCCCTCCATACCACAGAGGCTTTAACCGCTTGGCTTGTTTAATTGCAGCGCGTGTTTCACATTCATGGATAACCTGTGCAATAGCGTCCATGGTCAAGTCCACCCCTCGATCACGAGCCCATCTATATGTTGCATCTCTTCCTTGATGGCCTGAGGTGTCATGGCCCAGCGAGCTATAAATAATTCACCTTTATGTTGCCAGTCCAGATCCACCTGAGCCACTTCAATCTTAGCAGCCTGATCCACCTGCTGGTTGTTCTGATGTTCCTCAGTGGCCTGACTCTTGGGTACATGAGCATCTATGTGATGTAACATCTATGTGATGTTACAACCAGGTTCTCTACTCGGGCAGCAATATCTAGCCACAATGCTGCAGCCCAGATGGGTTTGCCTCTGCACTGCCAATTGTTCTGCTTCCATTGCTTCAACTACCCCCAGAAGGCATTGGCCACCATCCATGAGTCAGTAGAAAGATAGAGCACTGGCCACTTTTCTTGGTCAGCAATGTCTAAAGCTAGCTGGATGGCCTTTACTTCTGCAAATTGGCTCGTTTCACGGTCTCCTTCAGCAGTTTCTACAACTTGTCGTATAGGACTCCATAGAGCAGCTTTCCATCTCCGATGTTTTCCTATAATACAACAGGACCCACCAGTGAGCAGGGCATATTGCTTCTCATTTTCTGGCAGTTTATTGTACCTCCTCAGCACGTGTCACCTCTCCTTTGGTGATGTTCCAAAATCTTTGCCTTCTGGCCAGTCCATGATCACTTCCAAGATTCCTGGGCGATTTGAGTTTCCTATTCGAGCCTGTTGTGTGATCAGTGCAACCCACTTACTCCATGTAGCATCAGTTGCATGATGTGTAGAGGGGACCCTCCCTTTGAACATCCAGCCCAGCACCAGCAGCCGGGGTGCCAACAGGAACTGTGCTTCAGTACCAATCACTTCCGAAGCAGCTTGAACCCCTTCATATGCTGCCAATATCTCTTTTTCAGTTGGAGTATAGCAGGCCTTGGATCCTCTGTATCCCTGTCTCCAAAACCCTAGGGATCGACCTCGAGTCTCCCCTGGTGCTTTCTGCCAGAGGCTCCAGGTAGGGCCATTCTCCCCAGCTGCAGTGTAGAGCACATTTTTTACGTCTTGCCTTGCCCAGACTGGCCCAAGGGCTACTGCATGAACAATCTCCCGTTTAATTTGTTCAAAGGCTTGTCGTTGCTCAGGGCCACATTTGAAATCGTTCTTCTTCCGGGTCACTTGATAGAGAGGGCTTACGATTGGACTGTAATTTGGAATATGCATGCTCCAAAAACCCACAACGCCTAAGAAAGCTTCTGTTACTTTTTTGCTACTTAGTGGAGACATGGCTGTTATTTTGTTAATCACATCCTTTGGGATCTGACGATGTCCATCTTGCCATTTTATTCCTAAAAACTGGATCTCCTGTGCAGGTCCCTTGACCTCACTTTGTTTTATGGCAAAACGGGCCTTCAGAAGGATTTGGACTATATTCTCCCCTTTCGCAAAAACTTCCTCTGCTGTATTGCCCCACACGATAATGTCATCAATGTATTGCAGATGTTCTGGAGCTTCACCCCGTTCCAGTGCCATCTGGATCAGTCCATGGCAAATGGTAGGGCTGTGTTTCCACCCCTGGGCCAATTGATCCCAAGTGTACTGAACGCCCCTCCAAGTGAAAGCAAACTGTGGCCTGCACTCTGCTGCCAAAGGAATTGAGAAAAACGCATTAGCAACATCAATTGTAGCGTACCATTTGGCTGCTTTTGACTCCAGTTCGTATCGAAGTTCCAGCATGTCCAGCACAGCAGCACTCAGTGGCGGCGTGATTTCATTCAGGCCACGATAGTCTGCTGTTAGTCTCCACTCTCCATTAGACTTTTGCACTGGCCTTGTAGGAGTGTTAAAAGGTGAATGAGTCTTACTGATATCTCCTTGGCTCTCCAGTCGACGAATCAGTTTCTGGATGGGAATCAGGGAGTCTTGGTTGGTACAATATTGCCTCCGGTGCACCGTTGTGGTAGCAATTGGCACCTGTTGTTCTTCAACCCTCAGCAACCCCACAACAGAAGGGTCCTTCGAGAGATGGGGTAAGGTAGACGGCTGTTTAATTTCCTCCGTCTCCAAGGCAGCTATACCAGAAGCCCACCAGTACCCTTTTGGGTCCTTGAAATACCCTCTCCTGAGGTAGTGTATGCCAAGGATGCACCGAGCCTCTGGGCCTGTCACAATGGGGTGCTTTTGCCACTCATTCCCAGTTAGGCTCACTTCGGCCTCCAATACAGTCAGCTGTTGGGATCCCCCTGTCACTCCAGAAATACAGGTGGGTTCTGCCCCTTTATAGCTTGATGGCATTAGGGTACACTGTGCACCGGTGTCTGCTAGAGCCTTATACTCCTGTGGGTCTGATGTGCCAGGCCATCGAATCCACACAGTCCAGTAAACCCGGTTGTTCCTTTCCTCCACCTGGCTGGAGGCAGGGCCCCCCTAGTCCTGGTCATAGTATTCATTACCCGCTTCATGTACATACGAGTCAGGAGCTCCTTCATTAAAATCAGGAGTAAGATCAGCCCTTTCACTCTGTCTGGGGAACTGTCCACTGGAAACCGGAGCAGCAGTGTTCCTGGAAGAAACCCTTTGTGTGATTGTTTTTCCTTGCAACTCACGTACCCGCGCCTCTAGGGTCGAGGTGGGTTTTCCATCCCACTTCCTCATGTCCTCTCCATGGTCAGGCAGGTAAAACCAGAGGGTGCCCCGTAGTGTGTACCCCCTATATCCTCTCTCTTGAGCAGAGGAACACTGACTCTTAATAGCTGAGATACTGGTCTGGACAGGTGGGGAGTAGGACATATCTTCTTTGAGTCGCTGGTCCTTCCGGGACAGTTTCTCCACAGCCGAGACAAGGGAGGAAGAGATACTCTTTGTATTCCTGGAGCTGGCTAGCCGCTTCATCCACTGTTGGACCCTCTGTCTTCCCAGATCAGTATTGCCAGTGAGTTGGCACGTGATAATGGTGCATTCTGTACCAACTTCTGCCACATGGGTCACGTGCACTGGACTTCATTTGGATCTTTGGGTGACCGCTAATCGTCCAGGTCACCATAAATCACCTCCAGCATGGCTAATTCCCTCAGCTACTGGATACCTTTCTCCATGGTGGTCCATTTGGCAGGGCAATATACAACATCTTCCTTGAAGGGATATCTTTCCTTCATAGCTGACAGGAGTCACCTCCAGAGGAGAGGAGTGGTGCCGCTTTTCCAATCGCTTTGTCAATGCCCCCTTCCCTAGAAATGGATCCCAGCTGTTTGGCTTCCTTGCCCTCCAATTCCAGGCTGCTGGCCCTGCTATCCCACTATCGGAGCAGGCAGGTGACAACGTGCTCGCCTGGACGACAGCTGAAATCTTTTCACATATGTTGCAGCTCGCTCAGGGATAGGGATCGGGTGGTTTCCATCTCATCCACAAGTTCTTCCTCTTCCTCCCCTTGTGATGGCCCTGCTCTTTCATCTTCCTTTTCTAAACGAGCTGACTTTCGCTTCCAGGATTTCTTCTTGTGTATAGGGGTGACTGATACTGACACGGGTTGATTCCCTGGTTGTGGGCAGTGCCTGTCACAGGGTGGGGCCGGAATAGCTGTAGTGCCTGTTGCAGGCAGGGCTGGACTAACTTCAGGGCCTGTCATGGGAGGGCTGGAGTAGCTGCAGTGCCTGTTGCAGGCAGGGCTGGAGTAGCCACGGTGCTTGTTGCAGCAAGGGCTGGAGTAGCCACAGTGCCTGTCGCAGGGGGGGCTGGAGTAGCCGTGGTGTCTGTTGTTTTGTCACCAGATCCTTGAGGGTTCTGAATAGTGTTGAACAGGGCTCAGTAGGCATGGGCCAGGCCCCAGCACATTGCAGTGATTTGTATCTCCTTAGAATTGTCAGGGTGAGAACATACTTTTTTCAAATATTCTACTAAGTTTTCAGGATTCTGCACTTGTTCAGGGGTGAAGTTCCAAAACACTGGAGGTGCCCACCATCCTAGGCATTTGCCCATGCTGTCCCTCACACCCTGCCACTCATAACGATCCAGCCTTGGGGCAGATCTCTGGATGATATTCTTAAATTGCTTACTAACCTTAGACAGAACTGAAGCAATATTCCCAAGCAATACTAATAGGTGTATTGTAACTACCCAAGGATGTTCAAGATACTGAAAATTTGTTGTAACAAAGGAGGAAACATTATAGAAGAAGGTAGCAAAGGTGCCATTTGGTATTTCCTCCATAAAAAACCTCTCAGAGGAAGAAGTATAATTGCTAATTGTCTCCATGAGGTGATACCTGACTACAGTAATGGTTTCGGTATGAAACTTAGATACCAAAGTAAATTCAATGTCACTGTTTTAATAACAAATCTCCCAGGTAAAACATCACCAATTAAAGCAGAGCACAGCAAACTGCAAAAACCAACACCAATCTTTAACATGCACAGCAAAAAAATGAGCATGGTGCAGATCAGGTAAACCAATACTGAGAACAGACGAATCAATGTCATGGCACACAACTACAAACAGATCTAAATTCATTAATATGCTCTGGTTAATCTGTTATTATCTCAAACCCTTCATGCCCCACGTTGGGCACCAAAAAGGACTGTTGTGGTGTAGCCCCAGTTGGCAATTAAGTACCACACAGCCACTCTCTCACTGTCCTCCCCAGTGGGGTGGAGGAGAGAATCGGAAGAGCAGAAGTAAGGAAACTCATGGGCTGAGATAAGAACAGTTTAATAATTGGAACAAAATAATACTAATACTAATAATAAATTGTAATGAGAAGGTAAACAACAAGAGAGAGAGAGAGGAACAAAACCCAGGAAAAAAACAAGTGATACGAGTGCTCACCACCCGCCAACTGACACCTAGCCAGTCCCCGAGCAGCAATCGCTATGAGGAGTGGGCCCATGTGAACCTCATGAAGTTCAACAAGGCCAAGTGTAAGGTCCTGCACCTGGGTCAGGGCAATCCCCACTACCAATACAGACTGGGGGATGAATGGATTGAGAGCAGCCCTGCGGAGAAAGACTTGGGGATGCAGTGACAGGACAAAGGGAAACAGTTTTAAACTGAAAGAGAGTAGATTTAGATTGGACATAAGGAAGAAATTTTTTATGATGAAGGTGGTGAGCCACTGGAACAGGTTGCCCAGACAAGTTGTGGATGCCCCATTGTTGGAAGTGTTCAAAGTCAGGTTGGACGGGGCTTTGAACAACCCTATCTAGTAAAATATGTCCCTTCCCATTGCAGGAGAATTGGACTAGATGATCTTTAAAGGTCCCTTCCTTCCAAACCATTCTATGATTCTATGATTTTATGATTCTGTGGTTCTATGATTCTATTATGATTCTATGATCTTTGTCTCAATTTTCTTCCAGGAAAACATATTGCCATGTATCCTGAACTAATAGCCACTAATGGAAATTGGGAGGCCTGTGAAGTGATCTTTGAAATCTGTGCTGGGACAGCACTTTTTCAGTGAACAGATCCCTGGTCACTAAGTATAGATACGTTCCTATACCCACCTAGGAGGATCATAGTGAGAAGGAACACAAACTAAACTTAGTTTGTGTTCTCAAAACTAAACTTAGAAAATAGCAGAAAGGCTTACATTTTTTTATTTTTCTGTGTAATAGTACCAATAACTTTGTAGAGAGAATCAATGGAGAGGATTATTACTTTCTTTCTTCAAATGCAAAATGGAACAAGGCTACAATGCCAGAATGTTCTTTTGGGTCTTGCACAAAAGCTATAGGACTTTCCTGATTTACTTGATATCTGTCTGGGAATCTTAACTGTCACACAATAGTCAGTGAACATCAGCTCCATACCTGCATAGACGTACCACAGACCGGTTGGCTCATCTTTGCTGGATGCTAGTGACTCATCAGTTGATGATCCCATAATGTTTCAGGCCTCCTGTCGTAGCACTAAAAAATTGTATTCAATGATGGTGTTACCAGAATTTTTTTCCACTTCAGTGTTGTTACTATGTTCTTTCTTGTAAGGGGAGTGGCAACTAGCCAGTAAATGACCAACTACAAACCATATTGATATTAGACCATCACGATCTGGGATGTGTGTTTGGGAGTTCTAATGGCAGATGCATGACTTCCTTGTTTTGCACAATCTGCTATGCAGATGGAGGTGCTTGTTGAGGTACCTTTGTGTAGTCATGAGAACATGAGTCTTGGGAACATGAGTCTTCTTCTATAAGTCAGGTTCATCAATACATGTTGTGGTTTAGCCCCCACCAGCAGCTAAGCATCACACAGCTGCCCATTCACTCCCCCACCCAGTGGGATGGGGGAGAGAACCAGAAGGGTAAAAGTGGCAAGACTCATGCATTGAGATAAAGACAGTTTAACAGGTAAACAAAAGCTGCATGTGCAAGCAAAGCAAAATAAGGAATCCATTCACCACTTTCCATCAACAGGGATGTGTCTAGCCATCTCCAGGTTAACCATCACACCTAACAGTTATTTGGGAAGACAAGCACCATAACTCTGAACATCCCCCACTTCTTCCTTCTTCCCCCAGTTTTTATTGCTGAGCGTGATGTCATATGGTATGGAATATCCCTTTGGTCAGTTGGGGTCAGCTGTCCCAGCTGTGTCCCCTCCCAACTCCTTGTGCACCCCCAGCCTACTCGCTGGTGGGGCAGTGTGAGAAAAAGAAAAGGCTTTGATGCTGTGTAAGCACTGTTCAGCAATAGCTAAAACATCCCTGTGTTATCAGCACTGTTTTCACAAATCCACAACATAGCCCCATACAAGAAACTTTGATGAAATTTAACTCTATCCTGGCCAAAACTAGTACAGTAAGTGTATCATGTTCTCTTCTCATTCAACTTTGTGTAAAACAAGTGAGTGTACGCTGCAGGTAGTTGTCACAAGTCCTTTCCTTTTTATCAGTATTTTACTATTTTTAATAGAGTTGCACTGCCATAGAATGTGCATAGCTGCATGAAGCTTGGAAAATACATTTGGGGTGACATTGGTAATATTTGGCACACAGGTCTAAGAAACTAAGTGCAGAATGATATCTTTAAAATTATTCACAATATTTATCCTATCCTTCCTCCACACGCTTTCCTGTCCAGACTTTGATATATAAATCACTGCTACTGATTAAAATTGAAAGTGTAAAAATGAGGGAAGAATTTACCCTTGCACTTAGCTTTTTATAAAGAACGGAACGCTTTTTCCTTATCTTTAAATACTCCTGATGAGGACAACTGAAACTCCACAAAACTGAAAAGCAGCGAACACTTCCATTTTGGAATTTACCTCCTTTAAATTTTACTGTCTTCTCTCAGGAAATGCAAACTCTGGACATGGGATTTCAAATTCTCATTTGCTTTTCACAAATCTACAAAATATATTAGTCAATAACATAGTGCCACTGAGGAGGTTTAAGAATTAATGACATTCTATCTTCCTGGCTAGTTTCCTTCCTCCATGGCTTTCTAGGACTTGTATTCAATGGCTAGGTTAATTTTTACAACTTATTGTTTAGCACACTTATGGCAATAGCTTAGCTTCCAGTTCTTGCTTCCTGGAACTACTCGTTCCGCAGTGTTTCTGTAAAAGCCTGAAAAAGTCCTAGGTACAGGGACTAAAACACCCTGAAATGTGAAACTGAACACATGGTAGTCTATGTATTTATAGTATGTGAGGCTAGCCTGGCACTCAGCAGGTCACTTTGTCCACCCAGATGAACCATGGCAGAATCAGCTCTAGACACTCCTGGTAGTTAAGTAGCTACATGTGCTACACAATTGCCTTAGCCTGCTATATGTGAGACAGGTAGCAGAAAGACTCACTGGGCTCTTGACAACCCTCTTTGGTGCCCGGTGGAGGTGAAATAAACATTTCACATTCAGGCCTAATTATTTATGTTAAGACAGATGGGGGAAACTATTTGGCTCTAAGGAAGGAAAGACACACATAAGTTTAATTTAACCTATAGAGAAGGCAGAGGAAAACATTTCAGGTCAATTTTACTGAGGGGAGAAAAGATAAAAAGCCAACCATCCAAGTAAATCCTCCTACACATAAGAGAATACATGCACAGATCATATATATATATATGGTTTACTGATTATTATGTTGACCTATATAAGTTAGTGATAAGTTAGTGATAAAGTGATATTTCTTTAACTTTCAGTATTAGTCTGACTGTATTGGGTTTGCTCTTCAATTAACAAACAGGGAAAAAAAAAAAAACAGGACAACATCAGATGTAGAATAAGGTGCTTTCTCTATGTTGAGCTTGATTTTTCAGCTTTCATTTTGCAGAAAATACTACTAAATTTTAACTAAAAATATTTTTTTATTTAGATTTTGTATTCAGAACAAGATTTGCTCTCATTAGAAATAAGGAGAAAGAGGAAAATCTTCTGCATCTGCATTGTTTGGTAAATATTCCTACTCACTAATCTGTATCTGAACAATCTGGATTCTATTATGGCATTTCTGGCATTTGCCTGAGGAAGGCAAACCTACCTGCAGTGAAAGGAGCTTTCTAGAATTTGTATACTTTGTGACAGCAATCATTGTTTTACTGGGCTCATTAACATGGACAATCATCTCCTACATACACATCTTCTCCACTGTGCTGAAGATCACATCTGCCTCAGGAATACAAAAGGTTTTCACTTGTGGTGCTCGTATCTGTGTGGCCTCTCTATACTAGGGCAGAGCCATATTCACATATATGAGAATTTCACAGGCTTCTCTTGATATCAAGGTTTTGAATGTGCTGCCCCTGGTGATCACACCTTCACTAAACCCATTCATCTACACCTTGAGGAATGAGACAGTGAAAGAGGCCTTGAGAATTTTCTTCACACAACCCACAGTGTTTCATGAAGGTAAGAGTGCCTAAGCAACATAAATCATTCTCTCATGTCAGATACCTTCCTTGGGAAATGGTGAACTGACCTTCAAAAGAACATTTATCTTTCTTCACATCCAGACACAGAGGAAGCGTTTGTAAAGACATGATGTTAAGAGTGAGACTCAAATCACTTCAGTAAATCTGTCAATCTTGTAGAGGTCTTGGCCAGAGTCAGTCATCTAGACTACTTTTATACTCAGTGGGGAGAGGTGGACACTTCCACAATTTAGATCATCTTTCTCTTGTGTAAGATCATCTTGTGCTCTTGCTCTTGCTCATTGTATCAGAATCAGGTGAAACAGACTGTAGAAGTGCTTGTTTTTCTCCATTGACTGTAAAAGACATTCAGACCCCCAGACCAAGAGTTCAGACACAGATGTATCATCTACTTTGACACCTAAACTTAGATGACCTGTATCTTACTACAACCTTGTAGGTATCTGCAAAGGAAATGATAAACTGCAAACCAGCTCATAAAAGCCCTGAGTGCATGAATAGGCCTTAATGCTCCTGCCTAGACTCTCCTATGGCCTCCACCCACACTCTCTGCCCATGGGCCTAGGGTCTACATTTAAGATCGCTTAAGCTGGGCCTCATATTGATCCTGATCAGGAGACCATTGCACATTTAGGAGCTAGTGATGCATGTAACAGTTCACCTGAGAAGGCCCAGGCCTGTGCTGTGCTGAACATCCAGCATGGTCTTCAGGCCTGTGTTGTGCTGTGCACATCCCTTGGCCGCAGGATAAACTCAGCAGTTTATGGTAAGCGAGGGACCTGCAGGCAGCTTCCCTGCGTGGCCTTGCCTGTGTCTAAAAGTGAAGCAACAAGTTCTCATGAGAACTTCCTTTAGGAACAGAGTTGTTTTCTTGTGAGGGAATTATATAATAGATCAAATGACCAAAAGGGAGAGCTACCTCCATGGACAGGATCTACAGAGCACGACATGGGAAAATTCATCCGCCGTGGCATGAATGCAGGGTTCCCAGCATCGGAAGGGACAAAAGATTTGTCCAATACCCATATTCATTTTTATTGTATCCTATTTAAAGAGATCTTTTATTTAGCCATTTGTTGTTGGGCCTTTCTTATTGAGATCCAGAAGGAACGCTGCATTGCCTCTCTCACCTCAGTGCCCCTCCAAATGCAGAAGAGATGACGCCCATCTTCCACAGTCAGAAGGAAAGCAATGTACCGCTTAGGCTGTTAACTGGCATAACATCATTTCAGATGGACATTAAGGATTGAAACAGACCCCAGCTAAACTCAGTTAAGAGCAAATCTGCATCCAGACTTGACTATCTCCAGGTCTGACTCTGACAGGCATGTACTGCAGCTTTTCAGATAAATCATACAATGGAGAACCGCTCCCCCTGCTCTTCCTGAATCCTCCCCAGTCCCAGTGATCAGAACAGGACCCGGACAATGGACTTAGATTTTTCTCATTAGATGGTGGTTATTTGAATCAATACAGAAAAATTCCACTTGTAGTGTTCTGGGTATTTTGACCGACGTGCACACAGAGACCAGAGCAATTTGTTCCAGAAATCTGGGGGTTATATTTGATTAAGATGTCTCATTCAGTCTGAATTTATTTCACCTGGCCTTGGGACTGTCTTTCCCCACTCTTATCTTTAGTTATCGACTGTAGAGTGGCCTCTGCATTGTAGTCATCTTCTGTGAACAGCAGAGAGCAAGTGATTTTGTAGGAAAGACTCACCTAATGTGACGTAGGTGTCTTCTGGATGATAAGGTAAGTTACTGCTTACAAGTACTGTCTCTTTAATTAAATGGAAGCATAGTATGATTCACACAAATAAAGACAGAAATTATTATCCATAGAGGACAATTTCTGAACAATCTGAAGGGCCTGTCTGAGACATCATGATGAGTTCTCCCATGGAGAGGCCTGTCCTTCACCATTAATTAGAGAGCTTAAAGCCAGAGTTAGACATGACCTATGCACCCGTTCTCTCCTCCTGCAAAGCCTTTTTCCTGTGCCTAGTTCGTGTAGTTTATTTCCATACCAAACTTTTGTCCCTAAAGTTAGGTGGGATCAGCCCCAAAACCATGACTGGTTAAAAAATAACAGATTAAAATAGATATGCAAGTGCTCTATAGGTCTTTCTTTACAGTTATTCCAGGAGCTAACAGGAGAACCAGGATCAGCCCCAAGACCATGACTGGTTAAAAAATAACAGATTAAAATAGATATGCAAGTGCTCTATAGGTCTTTCTTTACAGTTATTCCAGGAGCTAACAGGAGAACCAGAGAGAGGGTTTTGTCATACCTAAACAATGAGGAAAAAATAACTGACTCCTACAATTGCAAGCAATCAATAACCAACAGACTGTTTTCCACTGGGAACATAAACACATTGAAATACTCAAGGTTTGTGATGTGGATTTTCCAAAAATACTAACCACAGCCTTCTCCTAATGGCAGATGAGCTACCTTATTTTACTTCAGTCTTCTCTCTCTTCTTCCGTATGTTATTGTTATTCTGCCATCTACACAGGGCTTCTCTTTAAGGGAGACTCATCTATCTATGAAGTGAATGGATTATTGGAATAGAAAAAAAATTCCAAGACATTTTTTATTCTTGAAAAGAACTGCTCCTCCTGAAGAGTGCCTGGGACAAAGGTAGTTTCCTGGAGAGTGATCCACATTCTTTAGTATTTTTGAGCGGTACTGTGGACTGTATACAGGATTATTTGTGTCCAGTAGATGATTCTTTTCTAGAATGAATCCCATCCACAGAATGATAGCAAGAGGGACTCATTGCCAAAACCCCACTCTATCAACAAATTAATCATTTCCGGGTTTTCAGGACCAGCCTTCTTTGACTGGCAGCAGGTGTTAGGGTAGCAGATCTCAGCTGGATAATGGGAGAAACGTCCACTTCAAAGACTGGGGCACTGGAGTACAATCCTCATCCTAAAAGGCAGGAAGAGTAAAATATTCTGCTGTCATAAAGAAGACATATCTTCCTTTCCATTGACTAGAAGTAAAGTAGAATCATTTGGAAAAGTTGTTCTTACTTATTAAAAGCTATGTGAAGGGAACCATCTTCCCTCCCTCCTCTAAATAATCTTTAGCACTAAAAATACCAAAACACAGCAGTAAAATATCACCTCCTCTTCTGGGGTCTTGTCCTATTAAAAAGCAATATATATAAATATTTAATTTATTATTTTGTATTTCTCTAGATTAACTAGAAAACAGATATGTAATGACTTCCGCAGTTAAAAAAACCCTGAGGGACATGACTGGTAGGAACTACACAGTGGTGACCTATTTCCAATTTTTACCTTTCTCCAGCATTCCAGAGATCCAAGGCTCTCTCTTTTGTCTGGTATTGCTCATGTACCTCAGTACTTTGGTGGGAAACATCCTCATCATTACGATCACTATGGTAGATGCTGCCTTTCACTCCCCCATGTATTTTTTCCTCAAGAACTTGTCCTTCCTGGAGATTGGCTACACTACATCCACAATCCCCAAGATGCTGGTGAACTTCCTCACACAAAGGAAGGGCATATCCTTTCTGGGATGTGCAACACAGATGTATGCCTTCTCCCTCTTATGGATCACAGAATGTTGTCTGCTGTCTGCCATGGCCTATGATGGCTATGTGGCCATATGTCATCCCCTGCGCTACACGACCATGATGAGCCACAAAGAGCATATCTGCAAATATATGCTATCAGCTGCATCTATCAATGTTTCCTGCTATCAGCTGTATCTTGGCTTATTGGGGTCTTGGTGGCCTTAGGGCAGACAACTTTCATCTTTACTCTTCCATACTGTGGGCTCAACAGGATCAATCACTTCTGTGTTCTGCCACCTCTGCTGAAGTTGGCTTGTGTGGACACCTACAAGAAAGATATCACCACCTACATAGAGCTGTCCTCTTCATCATGGTCCCCTTCTTACTCATAGTTGTGTCATATATCCAGATACTCCACACCATCTTCAAGATCCCATCAGCTGTGGGCAAGAGAAAAACATTCTAAAACCACATAAACTGTTTTTACTTTATCTATTTCACTACATTCAATACCAGTGGAGAATAGGGTTATCAGCCCAGCCATAGTTCTTTACATTCAAGATATTTGAAGTAAAGCAAATCATTACACCTTCAGGCCTTCAAATAAACATTCTTCACAGAATAGAGCTGAAGAGCTCATCTGGGAAATATCTTCATCAGAACTCACCAGAAGATTAATGTCTTAGATATTTGTGGAGTGCTTCTCATTAGGTCCATTGTCATCTTCTCTGATAATTTCTTTCCCTCATCACTGTGTAATTATCACAGAATCACAGAATTGTATAGGTTAGAAAAGACCTTTAAGATCATCGAGTCCAACCGTAAACCTAACACTACCAAGACCACCACTATACCATGTCCCTAAGCACCTCATCCAAATTCCTTTTAAATACTTCCAGGGATGGTGACTCAACCACTTCCCTGGGCAGCCTGTTCCAACGCTTGACCACCCTGTCGTGGTTTAGCCCCAGCCGGCAGCCAAGCACCACGCAGCCGCTCGCTCACTTCCCCCCCCCCCCCGGTGGGATGGGGGAGAGAATCGAAAGAGCAAAAGTAAGAAAACTCGTGGGTTGAGATAAGAACAGTTTAATAATTGGAACAAAATAATAGTAATAATAATAATGAATTATAATGAGAGGGAAAAAAAACAATGAGAGAGAGAGAGGAACAAAACCCAAGGGAGGGGAAAAAAAGGAAAATATATATTAAAAAAAAAAAAAAATTACAACCGCTCACCACCCACTGACCGACGCCCAGCCAGTCCCCGAGCAATGATCGCTACCCCCCGGCCAACTCCCCCCAGTTTATATACTGGGCATGACATCATATGGTATGGAATAGCCCTTTGGTCAGTTTGGATCAACTATCCTGGCTGTGCCCCCTCCCATTTCTTGGGCACCTGGCAGAGCATGGGGAGCTGAAGGGGGGGAAGAATCCTTGACCAATGTAAACACCGCTTAGTGACAGCCAAAACATCAGCGTGTTATCAATATTATTCTTATACTAAAATCCAAAGCACAGCACTATACCGGCTACTAGGAAGAAAATTAACTCTATCCCAGCCAAAACCAGGACACCCTTTCAGTGAAGTAAAATTTCCTAATTCCAGTCTAAACCTCCCCTGGTGCAACTTGAGGCCATTTCCTCTCATCCTATCACCAGTTACCTGGGAGAAGAGACCGACCCCCACCTCTCTACAACCTCCTTTCAGGTAGCTGTAGAGAGCAAGAAGGTCTCCCCTGAGCCTCCTTTTCTCCAGACTAAACAGTCCCAGCTCCCTCAGCCGCTCCTCATAAGACTTCTGCTCCAGACCCTTCACCAGCTTCGTTGCCCTTCTTTGGCCACACTCCAGCACCTCGATGTCTTTCTTGTAGTGAGGGGCCCAAAACTGAACACAGTATTCGAGGTGTGGCCTCACTAGTGCACAGGGGCACAATCACTTCCCTAGTCCTGCTGGCCACACTAGTTTTGATACAAGCCAGGATGCCATTGGCTTTCTTGGCCACCTGGGCACACTGCTGGCTCATATTCAGGTGGCTGTCAACCAACACACCCAGGTCCTTTTCTGCCAGGCAGCTTTGCAGCCACTCTTCCCCAAGCCTGTAGCGTTGCATGGGGTTGCTGTGGCCCAAGTGCATGACCTTGCACTTAGCCTTGTTGAACCTCATACAACTGCCCCAGCCCATCGATCCAGCCTGTCCAGGTCCCTCTGCAGAGCCTTCCTCCCCTCAAGCAGATCAACACTCCAGCACAACTTGGTGTCATCTGCAAACTTACTGAGAGTACACTCGATCCCTTCGTCCAGATCATTGATAAAGATATTAAACAGAACTGGCCCCAGCACAGAACCCTGGGGAACACCACTTGTGACCGGCCGCCAACTGGAGTAAACTCCATTCACCACCACTCTTTGGGCCCAGCCATCCAGCCAGTTCTTTACCCAGTGAAGAGTACACCCGTCGAAGCCATGAGTAGCCAGTTTCTCCAGAATGAGCTGCTGAGTTTATCCTGCAGCCAGGGGATTTGAGCAGCACAATGCAGACCTGAAGACCACACTGGATGTGCAACAGAGCACAGCACTAGAGCCTGCACTAAGTCCTTGATGTACAATGGTCTTCAGTGAAGAGGAATGCAGAGGTTCTAAAGGGATATTAGGAGTGGCCACTGCCTCCAGCAGCCCAGCCTAGTTCCTGGGGACCCGGGATCTCTGACCAGTCTGAGGGACGCAGCTGCCACTTTCCCGTCTGCAGGTTTAACCAGTAGCAAAGGTGAGCACCTATCCTGGAGACACATGGACATGCCCAGACAGACACACACAGAGGACACTGACACATGGCCAGTCACACAGACTGCCACAGCCAAGGCTCTGCTGTGAAAAGCAGCCACGTACAGGACTCACATCATACACAAGCACAGGCAGCTGTGTCTCCTCCTCCTCTGGGGCTGGCATAGACAGGAGGTAACTAGTGCAGGCACACACACGACACTCTGGGTTCACAGGAACACGCACATTCGTGGTTCCCCCACGCCTCAGCATGTCACCAAAATCGGGAATCAAACTCCTTAACACCAATGTAGCATTAAGAAGCAGGCATTCTTTATTACGGCGCCAGATGCACGGGGGATCGTTCCACCTAGCATGCATACTGCAGGTTACATCAAACAAAGCTTATATTATCTGATTACATACATATGCATCAAATTTCCCGGAATGATCAGGCATATTCATTCTATTTCCCAGAACTAATTATCATATTTGCATGGTCATTACGCATGCATCCTTGAACTCCGAGGAGCTTCCGTGGGGGTCTCTGGTGGTCCTTGGTGGTCGTACAGGTGTGTCCTTTAGTTGACCCCTTCTTATGGGCATGCGCAATATCACCTTGCTTATGTAACTTGCTTCCCTTCTTCATGGTGCATGGTCCCTAACAATGATTTGGCACCCTTATTCCTATTCTAACACAAACCGATTATTCTAACTACCCTTGACTCATTGTCAGGATGGGTTGGGGCTGTACTGGGAGCATAGCAGCATGTCCGTACCACTCCTTGTCCAGTTGTCTTTGGGCACGGCAGCATATCCATAGCCACAGATGTACAAACACAATATTAAAGCATTGTCTACCCCACTCCTATCTCTTTGTTGCTTAGTTACCAAAGAACAAACTAATCACTTTGGTTACATCTGGTTACAAGGACAGCACCTCTGTCTGCCTGGTACCCCTACCTGGATCCTGGCCCCTAATCCCACCCCACTGTCCCTTACTCGCCAACTGGTCCAGCTTGATGCACTAGAAGTCCAGGGGGGCCTCTCCAAAGCTGTGCCTGAAGTTTCTTAATGGCCCATTAATTAGTAGCTAGTGACTTTCAGTCTTTGCCATTTTCTCCATTATCTCTTGTCTACCAAGTTTGGGTCTCTGTGTTCTTGTTCACCACTTCTCCCTCTACTTATTACTGCCTTTTGCATTGAAAAGGTCCTTGGTCAGATGACCCTAATGAAGCAGATGCTCTCACCTTCCACCTACCCTTAGAAGCATCATATTATAATTTTGGCATTCTGGCAGGCTGTGGTGCAGAGGTATGATTATGTGGGGCAATTCAGACAGAAACAAATTAAAACCCAGCTCTCACTTGTTTATTTGTGACTGAATTACAGGAGTATCACACCTGTCTGGAATTCAGTTTGAGATTAAGATGCCTGTAGCCAGGCACTGAAATGTGACTCTACAAGAAATCTGAACTCCTGTTATAGATAGAACATACCTCCTTTTTTTCCCTAGAGATATCGGAGGTAAGTGTTACGCAGTGGGTGTGCCCACTCTATGCTAGAGAATTATAGACTGATGCATGGACTCTGACAGTAATCTGCAAAGACTGCAAAGAACTAGTTCATGATATATTATGAACAGAACTTATGCAGGGTACCATTATTTTCAGTAGGTTTTCTTCAGAAGACACTGAGAAAATGGCTGTCTGAAATATGAAGTATGTTGCAAAAGTGGGCTACATACTACACGTGGAGAAAAAAAATACTCTCTATGTAATACATAATATTCTTATGATCTCCTTCTCTGAAACAGATTGTAACAATGTTAATCCCTTTTATTTATCTGACATATACTGTGTCTTGTTATATGCTATTCTTTTTCAAAATGCAATAGACAAGCATGATAAGGCTCATCCAGCAGGGACACAATGACAGAGGGTGATGGTTTTTTTAAATGTTTACTCTCTTTATCTCTTTTGCTCTGTTTTTACATCTTTAAAAAGGACATATCACACAGTCCTGGCGAAGGGGAGCAGGGGGGCACACAGAAAGAAACTAAAATATCATGGAAACATTTTTTAATGTCTTTGACCTTGGATTCTGAAAGATTTTTGGTTGTGTGAAAACTATTTATACTATTAACTGTGTTGTGACTCTGTATGAAACTGAGTGTAACACTAATCTGCCTAAGTCTACATCTAATTTTAAATTTAGAAACCTAAATCTATCTAGAGCCATTATACAAAAATAAGAACAGGTAGATAGTTAGTTATGTGGCCTGTCTTAACTGCAAAATTTTGGATTAAAATAATGGGTCTCTGGAGGGACCTCTCTTCACTATCTATAAAAGAAGACTTGAGGAATATGTACATTGTAGACGTCCAATGTTAGATGACATGAATCCGCTTTTCATGCAAAAATTCTGCATCTTCCATGCAATCAAGACACTGGTGAGCCCATTTCCTAGGTAGACACAAAATTTCAGTAAAACAATATTTTACTTGATCTCTGTAACAGGCTATCTATTTCATAAGCAAAAGTAACACTTTCAAATTAAGAATTAATTTTGTATTTTGATTGTGGTATTTGGAGATGACACATATTTAAAATCATCAGACTAAGTGACGTATGTGATTCTTCTTCATCAGATGAACAATGTTTCATTCTTGTAAGGCCAAGAAAACTTGACAAGACTCCAGAACACTAACTACTAAACCCTGGCAGACAAGAAATCTTTCTTTTCTTACCCATCAAGGTTGATGCAGACATTTTGCCTTGCAGGGAATTTTGTCAATTAGATGAGAATGTTCTATGGATGGTATTAATCTGATTAAATGCAACTACCTGCAGCTGAGTTAAAAACTCCTCATAGAGAGCAGAGAGAAAAAAAACTTCTAGGACATCATTTGACTGATATGTGTCACAGAAATAATATCTAAAACATGTCTGATTAACTATACACACTAATGGCCTTTCTTTGCAGTGACTGTAAAGAGAACCTGAGTAGTTAGCTCAGAAGTAGATGTCTGCTCCAACATTTAAAGACAGGAAAGAGGAGTACCACTGAAGAATGCATACAGTAAAGCACTGCATGTTTATTCCACCTACTTTTACTGTTTTATTCCACCTACTTTCCTCTGCAATCAGTTTAAGGCATTGTCATGTCTGCCTAACGCTTTTCTCAAGGCTTTCTTCACCTCTGTATTCCTAAGAGTGTAAAAGAAAGGATTCAGTATGGGAGTCACAATAGTATTGAGGGTATTCACTCAGAGAAGTCTGATGATAGCGCCTGATGTACAGGAAGATGGTGGAGTCATACCACAAAATTACAACAGTAAGATGAGCTGTGCATCTACAAAAAGCTTTTCACTGACCTTGGGCTCATGGGATCCCCAAGATAGTGGAAATGATATAGATGTAGGATGTGAATGTTACCACTAAAGAGCCAAGTATGGATGTGGAGAGGGGGACAAGACATGCCATTTCAACAAAATGAGTGTCAGAACAGGAGAAAGGAATCCAGGAGTCTGTGTCACAAAAAAAGGGGGCTGATGATGTTAGGGCCACAGAATAATGAAATGGATATTAGAGAGGCTGGGATAGTGACACCCAGGAAACTGAACATCCAGGAGCCAATGGCCAGCTGCATGCACAAGATGTTGCACATGAGGAGACTGTAGCGTAAAGGGTAGCACATGGTCAGATAGCAACCATAAGCATGACAGCCAAGACAGTGCATTCCATTATAGCCCAAAGAGAAGATGTACATCTACAAGGTGTAGCTGATGAAGGAGGTGGTTTGACTCTTTCCAAGGAATACTCCAAGGGCTTTGGGCACACAAACTTTAGTGTACCAGATCTCCAGAAAGGAGAGGTTGCCAAGGAAGCAGTACATTGGAGTCTGCAGGAGTTGATAGACCCACACTAGCGCTATGATGGCCATATTTACCAATACTGTTAGTATGTATGTTACAGAAAGAGCAGAAAGAGGGTGATTGGCAAACACTGGTTGCCAGGAAATCCCAGAAGAATGAATTCTTCTACCATAGATTGGTTCTATCTTTTTTTTTTTTTCCCAGCCATGACCCATCTGTCAACACACAGAGAATGTATCAACCAAAAATGTATTGAACTATTCTCTACTTATGTCTCAGATAGGACAGGTTCACAGGTTCACTGTAGTAAAAATAAGGAGTTTCTCTTTCATTTTATACACTGAGAATGAAGTGAAATTAATCTGTCCATATTCAGATGCCTATATTTGAGCAGATTGTCTAAACTTTCACAATCAGTGGGGAGAAACAAGCACTTCTAGGGCATAATTATCTGATTGTATGAGGATGATGTTTGAGCTGTCAAATGACCCACATTCTAGAAATGACTATTTATTTTCATGAACTACCCATGTTCATGGTCTAGGCAGACTAGTACAGGTATACACGCACACATTGCTGACATCTGTTTTATGTTAGATTAACACTCTTCCCTCTCACAAGTGTGTAAATAAAATCTAAGAAACTCATTTTACATTGTACTTCTTTGATAGTCAATAATCAGCCAGTGGAACAAACTGAACAGATCTGTTGACAGAAACAGACAATGTAGTATTCCCTGTTTGTACAACATTTTCCCCACTAGACATTCATTTATTAAACAAACATGTCGGAGTGGGAGACGGACCCGGAGTAACGATGAATCTCAATATGAGTATGGTCGTTCTCCTTTATTCAGATTACTTAACAGGTTTATATAGAAGCTAAGCAAAGCACGCGCTAACAGCGACTATTCTATTGGATAACTATACTTGTCCACGCGCTTAAAACAATTATATGATTGGTACAAAGTTGCCGTTCACGCACTGTTCACAAAGGGGGTCTTATCAGCACTTTCCCAGGCTTAGTCCCGTTTATCTTGCTTTACCAAGTACTCCTTCTGCTGTTCTCAAGGGAATTTCACCTTGATCTCTGGCTCCCAGGCCCCATCAAAGGCTGGATTGCTCACATCAATTAAGCTGTGTCCTTTTTCACTTAACCATTCTTCCACACAAACAAATAAAACTGTGTCAAAAAAAAGATAATATACATGACTTTCAAAAGATAAATACCTCTAAGCAGAGATTTTTCTCATCTTATTTTACCTACTTTGAATCATTTATGTAAATGTGAGCTCCTCTTCTCATCAGTGGAGATAGATACACACACAGACCAATAGGACTTCTCTTAGAAGTCTGTTTTATGACGAAGTGAATTTCAGTGAGTGAATTCACCACCTGTGTGTGATTCAGCAGCTACAGGGGTCATTTTAAACAAGTTAGAGGAATTCAGGTTCATAACTTGTATTTATATGCGTAAGTTCTTACTGAAATCGTTGGTCATTTGGCTGCAAACAGACGAAATTATAAGTATCATTAGATTTCACAAAACAAAAATCCTCATCAATCCACACCCAGTTCTACCAGCAGTAGAATTTCGCTATAGTGAAAAACCACACTCCATCTTTTGCAAATTGTGATTAGCAATAATGCCATCTTGATCTCTTTTAGGACTGCATTGTAAAGCTTCACATTTACGGGAAGATGCATCCCTTGTTTATGAACTACAGGTGAATCCTTCATCCAAGAGGCTTATTTAAACATCCCCCCAGTTGCCCCATGGGCTTCATACCAACACAGTTTCTCAGTTACCACGGTCCTTACACGTTGCACTGCTAGTCAGGAAGACAGAGCGCTTGATATCTATCCCTCCATGTTGATGCAAGGAATTTTTCTGTGTGTGTGTGTGCATTACATCCATCTTTATTCTTTGCTATCTATGCTGCATTTATTTCTGAGCTTATTCTGTCTATATAACTATCCATCTATTCCTGTATATCCTGTAGCACCTCTCTTTCTTCTTCCCTCTTCTCTATATAGTTCATTATCATATGATTCTCCACTGAGTTGATTGACTCAATTTCTATATGTCAGTCTTTCTGACATTATTCCTTGCCTTGCCTGTCCAAGGACATGCTGGGATTCATCTGTCCAACCTGGCCTCCATCTGTCAGAAACATACAGATCTTACTTGTTTTCTGTGTCATATTGAAATATGCCAGCCTTAAAATGATGTCGGGGCGAAAAAAGTTATTTACGTACAGACAACTGAATAAAACATCGGATGCCTTATTTTCAGAAGTCTAAAGTGGATGTAGATGATTCCCAGTTAAAATATTGAACATTTTTTAAAAAGCAGCCTTTTGTAAATGTGTATCAAGTTGATTGTCCCAAAGAATGAAGTGACAGGATGGACCCTTCATTTCTTTTGGACTTCTCTTCCATTTTAGTACTCTAAGTATTGGTGGCCATGGTCACAGCAGTCTATTTATGAGAGGAAAACACTATTTTTCCTTGGAATGGTTTAAAAAGAAAAAAAAAAGAAAAAAGAAAACATAAAAAAGAGAAAAGAACAAAACAAAAAAGAAAAAAACCAAACAAAACAATAAAAGGGAAAAAGAAAAAAAGCTTGACTTTCCTTGCACATTTTAAGGAATATTTTTTTCAGTATATTTTTGGGCAATCTGGGTTATGAATTCTAATATGTAAGGCAGAAAATAGCGATGTAGCAATGCAGTGAACAAAGCTCTTTTTTTTTAATTGACTTCTGTTACTTAGAAGAGTCTTTCATCTGATGTTCAAAGAGGAAACCATAGTGGCACCCATGTTTTCATCCTCCTGAGTTTTCCTGGCCATCAGTATCTGAAAATGTCTTTGTTCATGCTTGTTTTCATCATGTACATCTTGGCACTCTTTGGAAACTTATCCATCATGATCTTAGTGAGAAGCCATCCACAACTTCATACCCCCATGTACTTTTTCCTCTGCAACCTGTCCTTCCTGGAGATCTGGTATAGCACAGCTTGTGTCCCCAGAGCTCTAGCAGTCCTCTTGGGTGGAGACCCAACCATTTCCTTTGACAATTGCCCTCTACAGATGTACTTTGTTTTCTCTTTGGGCTGCACAGAGTATTTTCTCCTGGCTGCCGTGGCATATGACCATTGTTTGGCAATCTGTTTCCCCTTACATTATAACTCCATCATGAATTGCACCCTTTTAACTCAACTTGTCTTTGGATCATGGTTTTGTGGTTTCTTGTCCATAACCATACCTACATATATGATTAGCACATTGTCCTTCTGTGGCCCTAACATTATTAACCACTTTTTTTGTGACATAGCCCCATGGATAGTACTCTCTTGTACAGATACCAGCCTGGTTGAGTTAGTGGCCTTCATAATCTCATTCATTGTCATCCTTGGCTCATGCACAATAACCCTGGTCTCCTATATTTACATCATCTCTACCATACTGAGAATCCCATCAGCTATGGACCAACAAAAGGCCTTTTCCACTTGCTCTTCCCATCTCACTGTTGTGATTATTTGGTATGGTTCCACCATTTTTCTCCACATCAAACCTTCCATAAAGAACTCACTAGATTTGACTAAAACTGTTCATGTACTTAACGCTATTGTCACACCTTTGCTGAATCCTTTCATTTATTCTCTAAGGAACAAAGAGGTGAAAAAAGCTTTGAAAAGAACAGTGCAGTTTAAGTCATGGGCTTGAACTGGGATTGTCACACAAAAGATGATACTATGTTTCAGGGATTTTTTTGTTACTTTAAAAACTATGAGTTTATCTTAGAGATATGAGTGAGGTTGGAGCACATATTACAGAAAATTATGTGGACAAAGTGTGGACCTGGGAGTCATGGATTTCATCTCCAGCTGTATCATAGACTTTCTTGCCTTACACCTCCACTTCCTGCATTTGTAAAATCTGGACATCGCACAAACCCCTGTTGTCTGGCTCTCTGAGAATTAGGTGTAAAAATGTATAGATAAGCCCTTGGTATTATCAATTGTTCCACCCAATTTCAGAAATCTGTATGGAGGAATTTCACCATCTGAGTCTCCTTTAATAGCCTTAAGTAAGTGACAGGTGCCTCCAAAAACCCATTTGAGACTTAAGAGTTCATTCACGTTAGAGGTGTACCCTTGGAAAGGACCCACGTAACCAAGATGCTAATTTTGATGTGTCTACTTTGTTGTTTCTACAAAGACTACATCCGGGCCTTCATATCCACTTTTATTCCAGATATGTGGTTTGATTCTACCTGGGCATAGGATACATAGCCTTCATTTAAAATTTCCTTGGGCTTCTAAGGATATAGCCGTGCTATGTAATTAAACAATGCCAGGGAATAGCCCTGGGCACAGGAACATGATCTTCTATGTTGCAGAATTGTTAGAAAGATCCCTGTCATAGCATTGGGTTATGCCACCTATTATTATTACAAACATTCTTTGTTATTTTACAGGAGTTTTTATCAGCCAGAAACTATTCCTGTAGATGGCTTGCATGTGTCTTCTATGATTTTCTTCCTCTGTCTCTATCTTTCTTTTCTTCTCTCAGTTCTTTTTGTTTGGTTGGTTGTTTTTTTCCCCGATGTCTCTTCTGATGTTGGGAATGACAACCTCTTACCTGCAAAATTTTAAGTATTTTTAAAGGAAACATTAAAAAAACCTGCTTTGTTCTGTGTTCATTAAAAAGATCTCTTTTTCGTGACATGTAACATCACAGAATCACAGAATCATATAGGTTGGAAAAGGCCCTTAAGATCATCGAGTTGTGTCACTTCCAGTTGTGTCACTGCCCACAACTGGAAGGAGAGAGGAGAAAATAACCTGTGCTCCGGAGTCCCTAACTAGCTGTCCCAAGGCCCTGAAGTCTCTTTTGATTGCCCTAGGACTTTGTGTTGCAGCTTCATCGCCCCCCACATGGAAGAGCAGTAGAGGGTAATAGTCCGAGGGCTGTACCAGGTTAGGGAGTATCCTAGTGATATCCTTCACCCAGGCCCCAGGGAGGCAGCAGGCTTCCCTAAGAGGAGGGTCCATCCGGCATATCGGACCCTCGGTTCCCCTTAGAAGGGAGTCGCCCACTACTATAACCCGTCTTCTCTTCCTTGCAGAGGTGGTGTTGATATGAAAGGTATGCTTTTCTGACCTAGGCAACACCTCTGTTTTAGATGGACTGTCATCCCCATCATCCATTGACTGGTCTTCTACCTCCAGGGCCTCATACCTGTTGTACAGAGGCACCTGGGAAGGCAAGGTGGGCAAGGAGGGCTTTCACCTGCCGCCACGAGCATGGACTTGCCTCCATTCACTCTTTTCCTTTGAGCTGCTGCCTTCAGCCCAGTGGGGGGGGATACAGGATCCCCTTAATTGTGGGTTTTTACTGGTGGCTGCTGCTGCTCCTGTTCCTGTCTCGGGGGGGCACAGCATGGCACCACCAGTCTATCTCTTTCTCAGCCTCCCTGATGCTCCTTAACCTTTCTACCTCCTCCTGTAGCTCTGCCACCATGCAGAGCAAATCATTCACCTGGTCACACCTCACACAGCTGTCCTCTTGGCTGCCATCCGTGAGCAGTGAGAGGCTCTGGCATGCCCTGCAGCCTGAGACCTGGACGGCTGCATGTTTTCGTGGGAGCTCTGTCTGGGTAGCCACATCCATTCTGGTGAGCGCAGAGAGCATCGCTTTCTGCCGAGTGAATACCACAGCTAAGTTTCCTCTGAAAGGATGAGGACTACTGAATGAACTCACCTCTTGAGCTGGTAGGGTGACTTTGCCTTCCCTGCATGCCCTGCCTGCGCAAACTGACGCACCACTCCCTTCTGATGCGCCACTCCCTTCTGACGCGCCACGCCCTGTTTGCCCGTCCTGTTCGCCATGCTCCCTGGCGGCTGCTCTTGTACGGGAGGGGAATTGCTGTCGTCACTCTTGTCCCTGCCCACGCTGAGTCAGGAGCTCCCGCCTTCCTGCTCGGGGCGGGAGGGATGGCTGCGGTGACCTTCTCTCTCCGTGCCCTTATTTTTTCCCTTCCCTGCACGGTTTTGCCGCGGTTTAGCCGTTACAGCAACGGTTCCCCAACGCGGTCCTCTGTCCAGAGCCCCTCGCCTCAGTGGCTTCGCTGAAAAAGGTAAGTACATGGTAAGTAAAACACACTTGTTTAAAGAAGCAAGTATTAAAGACAAAAATCTTTTCTGTCATTATGTGCTTACTCACTATCACATTTGCCATAAAATGAAACATTCAATTGTCCATTTTGTATCTGCAGTTCTATAGAGAATTATAGAAAACTCATTTTGACTCCCTGTGATTCTACAACCGCTCAAAGAACTGGTGCTGACTCACCAAGACCAGGAAATTTGTGGGAGAACTGGATTAAGTTGATCAATGGATTAAGGATAACAGCAGAATCACATGACTTTTAGTGTAAATTGATCTTATCATGAGCTATTACAATAGAAGATAGGCAGGAAATATAGACTTAAGCAGTTATCCCAAAGTGGGTAATTATTCAGAAATTCAGTAAGTCATGGGAACAGAATGAACAGGGCTTGTGTGTACATATATATATCTCTCTCAATATCACAGGTCAGGTAAGAGAGGTGAAATAGCACCCCAGCTTTTAGGTGGTCCTCTGTCATACAATTCCTGGTAGACAAAATGTTAGGGAGGGGCAGAAGGAAAGACAGGAGAGGCAATGGTGAGCAGCCATTAACTGCTAGGCCTCAGTGACAAAGAACATCACTCCTAGCTTACCCATCACCTACTCCATCCCGTATTGGCGCCACAGAACCACATCCACATTTTCACATATTGGTGCAGGCCTGGCTTTCTGCCTCCATCTCACATTACAACCAATCTCCCTTCCTTTCCTCCATCCTTCCTTCCTTCCTTCCTCTTTCTTTCTTCCTTCCTTTCTTTCTCTTTCTTCCTTCCTTCCTATTTCTTTCTCTCTTTCTTTCTTTCTTTCTTTCTTTCTTTTCTTCCTTCCATTCTTCCTTCTTCTTCTTTCCTTCCTTCTTCCTTCCTCCCTTCCTTCCTTCTTCCTTCCTCCCTCCCTCCCTCCCTTCCTTCCTTCCTTTTCCTTCCTTTCTTCCCTCCCTCCCTCCCTCCCTCCCCCCCCCCCTTCCCTAAAATCATCTGTGGCTCCATCTCCCAGTATTTTCACTTCTCTGTTCATGTCAGAAAGCCCAATGACCAAAAAATAGATATCAAGTAATTTAAGACACCGCAGTAAGGGAAGCTGAACTACTGATTAACTGACTGCATCACGGTGAAAGAAATATAACATTTAGTGTTTGATTCACCACATCACCTGTAAAAGGGGTGAGATAAGTCCTACTGTAGGTGTGCTTCTGTCTCTTTAGTAGAGATTCTGAAGAAAGAAGAGAGAAGTTCCTCAGCACACTCAGTGGGGTGAGGGTGAGGGCATCTAACTTAGTGACAGCAACTTCTCTGCAAAAGGGATCTCAAGTAAACGCAAAGAACTAAGGAATAAATATGAGCCTTTGTACCCTGCAATCACATTCTATGTATTCGCCATTGTTGAGGAAGAAACTGCTGGAGACATCCTCAAGTCCTTCTCCAAGAGATCTCCAGAACAATGCAAGCAAAGGTGCTGAATGTGAGAATTATGGCCTAGGATTAAGTCAGTAGAACAAATGGATGTCTCACAACAGGGCTGTATGTGCTGTTCTTCCTTTGATGATGTGTCCTTCTCTGTGTGGTGTAGTCTGTTGACCAGGTCCATGTGTGTACAGTGAAAAGGGTGCTTCCCCCCTCCATCACCATATATGGATACATTTCTGCTGCCAAAATGCATTCTGTGCCTTGAGATTTACTAGTGTAGTCCTGTGGTTGGTTGCCCCTTTGGTAAGAGATGAGGAGTCTGAAGAACAGAGAATTAATGACCACTTCCTCCTCTGTGGCGGGCTGATTTCCTCTCTCTTTCTGTGCATCAGTTTCCCATTCTGGGCAGTAAGAAAACACAAAGCTGCCACGGCTGGCACAGCTCCGTGTGAATATCATGTCTGCATCACACACACAGCAACGCTGATCAGGGCAATGAGGCAATGTGGCTAATGAAGCAGATAGTACTGAACTTCACCCTCTACATTTATTAGTGTGCTCTGTGAGTATCTTTTCCTCTAATTATTCCTTCTTTCTTTGCCTGTCTATAGACAAAGGGTATTTGATTTTGCTTTGTTTTGTTCTGTTTTTGCTTTCTTTGGACTGTGGGTGTTTCGGTTGTCAGGTGGGCATTCCCTTCAGTGCAGAAAGCACCTAGGGAACCAGCTAGGACCACAGAGCTGACATTTGGGGGCAGCACATGTTCTCAGCCCTACACCCATAATGGAGCTAACCCTTTAGTACCAAGTCCTCATGCTTTTGTGCTTGGTCACTATCCCAAACTATGAAACTCAGGGAGCACTAACATCATGCACTTTCAGCACGCACAGCCATTGCCTTCTTACTTTGTTCAGCTAAGCCAGCTCTAGAGTTGCACCTTCTGATCCAGTGGCTCTCCAGGGATTCCCAAGAGACTCCTCAGTTGAGTAACTGGCTGAAGCACAGTGATCTTGGCGCAGTGACTACCCATCTGACAGTCTGTCCATTTGATTCCTCCCAGATGAAGCCAACAGGAGGACCAGAACCAGGAAACCAGACTGCTGACTGAAATTGTCCTCTCTGGATTGTCCAATACCCACAACAGCAGCACTTGCTGTTCTTCACCTTCTACTTAATTTACACCATCACCATCACTGGGAACCTTCTCATCTTCATGGTTACAGTGCACCCCACCCTCCGCATGCCCATGTACTTCTTCCTCCAGGTCCTGTTATTAGGAAGGTCCTGTCCTTCCTCCTGGATATTTCCACAGCATTGATTGTTGTTCCTAAGCTTTCCATTGGGCTAGATTGTGATTGTCCCAACAAGTCCAGTTAGGGAAATCTTGGGCTATGGAATGACCACATACCGAATCCAATACTGGCAGTGAGAGGAATATCACTGCAGCTGTTCAAAAAGTCCACTCTGTTTATTAGGATTAAATAAAATCCATTAGGATTAGATAAAATCCACTGCAAACAAAGAAATCACAGACCAGATGAATTTCCACGGCACTTACAGCTGTGTGCATGAAGCTCACCCATCCCCTGTTCTTAGGCACCTGCAGTGTAGGCATCCAAACATGATGTGGTGAGTCCCCTTGACAGTCAATGAGGGGCAGGAGGGAGAGGGGTGTGCAGGGATATGGTCTTTTGAGAGGGCATTTTTTTGTCCCCATGTGAGACCATTCTCTTATTTGACTGACCATTCCTCTGGAGGAGCCTGTTCATTTGTGCTGTCTCTAGAAAGACCATAGATGGCAACCTGTACCAGTAAGCGTGCTGAAGCCCCTCCATAGTTTCCAGATGCTTGCAGAAGAGACTCAGACCTACAGGCAGAAGGTGCACACAGGATGCGTAAAGGCAACCCTAATGACTCATGATGCACCTGCCATGCCATAGTTGCTTGCAGCTCACACTTCTGTGCAAGGTTAAAATCCATTCTTGACCAACATGGACAAGCTGCACAGTCAGGCAGAGCAAGGGGTGCCTGCTCTCCACTGCTAGTTTGGACCTTGTCCTTGCCTTCACTTCCTGACCATCCACAGTGCCCTCATGCTAGTTCTCCCACTGGTTTCTGGGCTGAGTCACCTGCCCTCCAGGAAAGGAAATAGAGCCTGAAGGACTGTCTCATATGGGAGCTGTAGGCCTTCAGGTGCAAATGGTCTAAGTAGCAGGCTCTGTGAACTCCATCCTGAGTTCAGGCAGCACTCCTGAAATCACCATAGCCTGCAGAGTTAGGATATATAGCTACATGCATATACATACATATATACTTATATAATGAATAACACTCCTGAGTGAGACAGTTAAGATTTCTGAGTACGATGGGACCCCCACCATCACATTTTAAACATTGAAGATTGATCTTATAGACAAAGAAGTCAGAGGACTAAGAAATCTCCATCTGCCTAAAGATGGAATAAATCACCTATGGTCTTATGTTGACTTTGGAAGGACCCTGGACAGCCAGCTGAGACTTTGTTATATGGCTGACCTAGGTGACATTATTCCTGTACCCATACACTGAACTCTGAATGGATCTCAGGGGATCGTCCACATAGCACATCCATGGGAAGAGTGGTCAGACCTAAAGAGTTGTTTCCCAAGGTTGTATCCAATTCCGAAAAAGAGTAGGAGCTCAAATATTAGCATGAAAATATAAAATGCTGCTGTCAGTGCCAAAGTTCTTGCTTACTTTTTTTCCTGTACTTTATTTCCAAAATAAAATTTTATGTTGTGGAAATGCCTAAAGATCCAAGTACTACCCTTTGATCAGCCTTTCCCTCTGGTTAGCTCCCTGCAAGCAGAAAAAGAGAAATAAAGTTTCTTTCCCAAGCAGCTGAGTAGAAAATCAAAGGCAGGGGATGATGATGTATGGAACAACACAAGGACATCAAAACTGCACCCATGCCATCTTGAGAACCCTTGAGCTCCATTCTACTGAAGTAGACATAGAGTCAGAAACAATTTCTTGGAAGAACATGATAATAATGAAGGGCTCTCTTTTGTGGACTTTAGGACATGGGCATGACTGTGATTGAAATGGAGACTAGCACTGCTACGATGTAGGTCAGGGAGGGACTGAATGCCCAGGCCTGTGCTTAAAAGAGGCTCGTGCATCCATCTTCAAAGGGTGTGGGTGGAAGCCCCAGGTGAGGCTGGTCAGGGACATAAGGGCCTATTAGTGTGCTCAGGGTCCTGACAGTTTGTTAACATACACATGAAAATTATCTTTGCATTGGAAAACAGTTTAGTTGGCCGTGAACTTCCAGCTTGCACCATTCAAAACATTTGCTTGCAGAAATCAGGGAGGAATCCATCACTCACCTCCATGTACCTTCCTGTAAATTAAATGGTAGGCACTATGACAGGAACTTTCTGTGTGGTGATGTGTTGTCTGCTCTGAAAGTTAGAAAGTTAGGCATCTCTGTCTGAGGTATATAGAGTATTGATTTTAATTTCCTATAGAAGCCTAAAGAGTTGATTAACATGTCTGTGTTGTCTGGCTTGGATTTCACCACACCTCATTTCAAATGGATCAGATGCAGCTACTTCCAACTGATTAAGTATCAAAGAGATGTTGTATGTAGTCAGGGCAGAGAAACAGGCATCGTCACAGAGTCTTTATACACTTAGGTGAGGTGAATTCCACCTAATCCATCCTCATGCATCATCTTTATCCCCCACCCTCCCAGCCCCCAGGGTACTGGGAACTCTGCTAGGCAGTCATTTGCATACGTTCACTGCTTTGTGGCTCCGGATTTCAAAATACCATCAGAGCCTACAAAACACCTTGCCACCAGATCTTTCAAGGACTGTTTAACTTTTTCATTTTGAAGGGTGTAGATGTAAGGGCTACACAGCTGGGTAATCATACAGTAGAGGAAAGAAACAACTTTGTCAAAATCCCTCCCACCCTGCTGGCTTGGTCCTATGTACCTTAAGATGGAGCTGCTGTACAGCATAGCGACCACAATGAGATGAGCAGAGCATGTGGAAAAGGCTTTTTTCCTGCTTGCTGAAGACTGGATATGTGTGACAATGTAGACAATGTAGGCGTAGGAAAAGGCAGTTACTGATAAGATGCCAGGTAATATTAGAACGCTTGTCACTAGCATTACTTTCTCAATGAGGCCTGTGTCTGTGCAGGACAGCTGGAGCAGTGGTGCTATGTCACAGTAGAAGTGGTTAATGATGGGCCTGCAGAATGGCAAACGGAGTATAATTGTCAGTGGGGAGAACACCAAGAAGAAACTCACCACCCAGCAGCCCAGCACCAGGTGGAGACAAAACCTATTGCTCATGAAGGTGGCATAATGCAAAGGGTGGCACATGGCCATGTAGCAGTCAAAGGACATGAGAGCTATGTGGAAGAAAGTGCAGATAGCCAGGATGAAGTAGAGGGATAACTGAAGGAAACATCCAGAGAGGGAAATTGGTTTTGCTCCTGTGAGGAGGCTGTAGAGTGTCCTCGGTATGAAGGTAGATGTGAAGCAGATTTCCACAAGGGAGAAATTCCTGAGAAAGAAATACATGGGAATATAAAGGTGTTGGTCCACCAGTGTGAAAGTGATGACAGCAATGTTTCCAAGGAGGATCAGGAGGAAGGCAACAAAGAGAATGGCAAATAGGATGATCTCCAAAAAGTGATTGCTAGTGAGTCCCAAGCGTATGAACTCCACCACTGTTGTCTGATTCATCTCTGAAAGCTGAAAGATAGTTAAAAAGAAGATGTTAAAGATGTTCCAAGAAGCAGAAATGAAAGCCTAATCAGGTTTTACATGTGGTGGTCCTAACTGGAAGACTATTGTAAGCCAAAGAGTGAGTGAACTACATAACAGCTGACCTGAGCAGGCACCTGCCTGTGCTGCACATATCACTTGGCCAGAGGACAAACAGCTCACAAATCATAATGAAGCAGCCTTTAGGCAGCTCCCACTTGGCACCAGTGATGATGCCACCAACATGTTCTTGTCCTCATCTTAAAGTGAAGCAGCATGTTCTCATGTGGACATCCTTTGCGGACAGAAGAAATCATGAATAGCATGTTTTACTTCTTAAGAAAATCTGGTAAGAGCCCTAAATACCATAATGTGGGGTAATTACTCCACAGACAGGATCTGTGCAACAGGCTGTGCCTTGGCTAGAAGTACATCCAATGTTTCACTGCAGGTTCCCAGCATCTGAAGGGACATAAGATTACCTATACTATTCCCTTTCCCTTTTTATATTCCCTCCAAAAATTTCTATTTTAATTAATACCTTACAGAATCTGAGTACCTTTCCTACTGTCGTGGTTTAGCCCCAGCCGGCAACTGAGCACCACGCAGCCGCTCGCTCACTCCCCCTTGGTGGGATGGGGGAGAGAATTGGAAGAGCAAAAGTAAGAAAACTTGAGGGTTGAGATAAAGACAGTTTAATAGGGAAAGCAAAAGCCGCGCACGCAAGCAAAGCAAAGCAAGGAATTAATTCACTACTTCCCATGGTCAGGCAGGTGTTCAGCCATCTCCAGGAAAGCAGAGCTCCATCACGCGTAACGGTTACTTAGGAAGACAAACACCATCACTCCAAATGTCCCCCCTTCCTTCTTCTTCCCCAGCTTTATATACTGAGCATGACGTCATGTGGTATGGAATAGCTCTTTGGTCAGTTTGGATCAACAATCCTGGCTGTGTCCCCTCCCAGCTTCTTCTGCACCTGGCAGAACACAGGATGCTGAAAAGTCCTTGACTAGTGCAGCAACAACTAAAACATCTCTGTATTATCAACACTGTCTTCAGCACAAATCCAAAACATAGCCCCATACCAGCCACTATAAAGAAAATTAACTCTATCTCAACTGAAACCAGGACAGTATCCACCCCTTATTCCATACCATTTACGTCATGCTCAGGTCTCACACTATCCAATACATTCTCATTACCCACTGTCACCCTTCCCATCCTTTGATATAATACACACATATCACTCCCTTAGTCTATGGACCACCCCTACAAAATATTTGTAAAATGTCCATAAATGTCCACAAAATGGCCAATGAGTTAATTTAGTCCATGACTTTGGGCTTCATCTTTTATGGTTGTTACTCAGGACAGGAGAGGTGGTGTGTTTCTTGGAGTTATTGGGGACCAAAGCCAGCTCAGGTCAGGTCACTGCTGCACTTGCACTGCTTCTTGTAAGGCTTCTCCTCCATTTGTTCAGGTGGTTCCGGCTGTAGTAATTTCTATAACATGCAACTCAAATCATGGGTTACAACAATTTAAAGGTATATCCATTACAATGTCCACCCCTGGTCCTTTTGGGCCAGGTTATAGGGTTTAACATTGCAATAAACTCCTCCCCTTGCTCCTAGCCTGGCTAGCAACAAGGGGTTCCTGCTATAGTAATTCCCACAACATGCAACTCAAATCACGGGATACAACAATTTAAAGGTATTTCCATTACAATCTCCACCCCTGGTCCCTTTGGACCAGACCATCAGGTTTAACATTGCAATGAAGTCCTCCCCTTGCCCCTGCTCCAGCTTGGACTTATCCACAGAATGTAGTACCTTCAGAAGTAAACTTGCTCCAACATGGCCTCATGCACAGCCACTGATGCTTCAAGGTGTACCTGCTGCAGCATGGACTTTATCCACAGCCACAGATGCTTCGAGGTGTACCTGCTGCAGCATGGACTTTATCCACAGCCACAGATGCTTCGAGGTGCACCTTATCGAGCATGGACTTATCCTTGGGCCACAATCCCTTCAGAGGTATACCTGCTGTGGCACAGATATAACCATGGCCACAGACGTTTCAAGATATACCTGCTCTGGCATGGGCTAATCCATGGGCACAGATGCTTCGGGGTGTCCTGCTCCCACGTGGATTCATCCACAGGTCACAGTCCCTTCGACTCGAGTTCACACCAGAGTTCCAGCCTGTCCAGTACAGCAGCACAGAAACAGCAGCGAGGCACTGGCCATCTGCCAGCCCAGGCGCATGGCCATTGCTGTTATCAAAATGTTCCCAGGCACAGCAGAGTAAGGTGATAAGCAGTACAGCAGCACAGCAAGCAGTGAAAGCAAAAAGCAGCCACTAACAAGCCCTAGACTCTAAGGTACAGTAAGGCAAGCAAGCCTATGGCAAGCAGAGAAGCCAGCTGATTAATAGCTAAACAGCAATAACAGCTATAAATTCTATCTGGCACATTCCAATCAAATCTGTCATTATCTCAAACCCTTCGTGCCCCACATTGGGCACCAAAAAGGACTGTCGTGGTTTAGCCCCAGCTGGCAACTGAGCACCACGCAGCCGCTCGCTCACTCCCCCTTGGTGGGATGGGGGAGAGAATCGGAAGAGCAAAAGGAAGAAAACTTGAGGGTTGAGATAAGGACAGTTTAATAGGGAAAGCAAAAGCCACACATGCAAGCAAAGCAAAGCAAGGAATTAATTCACTACTTCCCATGGGCAGGCAGGTGTTCAGCCATCTCCAGGAAAGCAGAGCTCCATCACGCGTAACGGTTACTTGGGAAGACAAACGCCATCACTCCGAATGTCTCCCCTTCCTTCTTCTTCCCCAGCTTTATATACTGAGCATGATGTCATATGGTATGGAATAGCCCTTTGGTCAGTTTGGATCAACAATCCTGGCTGTGTCCCCTCCCAGCTTCTTCTGCACCTGGCAGAACACGGGAAGCTGAAAAGTCCTTGACTAGTACAGCAACAACTAAAACATCTCTGATAGCAGGGATTGATCTATTACTTACTGGAGGTCTTGTGCGTACTTTAATACGCATCTCTTTTCATCCTCCAAACTACAAAGCCCAGTCACTAGGCCTGCTGTTGGAGCCGTTTACATCTCTTATTATCCTTCTAATGTTCTGTTAAGATCTTTGTAGCCTAATTCATCCAATTTAGCCAAGGATTTACTAGCACAGGTCCTGTTTGGATGCCCACATACTAATGCTCTAGAAGTCTGGTTACAACTTTACCACTGTGTGCATATTAACAAAGGATCAGTCCCCCCTTGCATAAGGATTATATATGCGTACTCTCAGGAATACTGACAGCTCAACTAGATCCTGCCAATTATGAGACTGTTAAAGTGTGTCAAGGAGTGGCTGCCATCTCGAGCATCCTCCTCCCAAAAGCCTCCTGCCTGGCTGCTGGAGCCCAGTGCCCTCATGCCCGGGGTCTCTGCCCAGGGTGAGGGATGCAGCTGCCACTTTTCATCTGCAGGTTCAACTGGCAGTGCAGCTAAGCACACACATGCACATATATAAAAGGACATTGGCAGACAAGGTGCTGCCATTTATGGCACCTACACACAGGACTTGAATAACACATGCCCTCATCAATTAGTGTGACAACCAGGTTTGTTTTGAATCACTGTCTCCCTTATCATTTGTTGGTCAGGTTTGTGTCCCTGCATGTTCTTGTTTATGGCTTCCTCTTATGATGATGAGGAGGAGGAGGATTATTATTATTATTATCCTTTTTTTTTGCATTGAAAAGGTCCTTGGCCAGACATCTTTAAAGGAGAAGACATTGTCCTTCCTCATACCCTTACAGGAAGGACCAGCATGAGTGAGGTGAGTGAGGAGCTCAGTGCCGGTGGCTGGAGCAGGACCATAGGTCCTATGACCCTTCATCTCTGAAGGGAAGTGTGTACCAGCCTCTTTCCCTTTTCATCCTTCAGCATGTTGACCACTGCTGGCTTCAGGCTGGTTTCTGTCATATTTTGTTATCCTGGTCATGTTGTTCATTCCCTGGGGTTGTGGCCATGGTTTGAGAAACTCTGCTAATAAATAGACTGTAACAATTCCCAGCTTCATTCTGGCCACTGGGTCAGGGCAGCAGAGACACCTGTGTACCTCTGACTACCACCTGTAGACCTCTGAACAACCATTAAAGATGTCCCAGAGGCAAGACCCTCTCAGAGATCAATTATTTAAGCACTTCCCTGAATTCCAGACTTTGTACCAAAAAAGAGAGGGTATCCTTGGACCCCACATTGTTGTCTCAAAAATCGGGGTTCATTTATCCAGTGTGCAAAATGCCAATATACACACAGAGCAGAGGTATTTTATTGCATATTTGCACAGATATGGGTGCCTGTCCCAAGACAGCACACACAGCTTTCAAATTAACAGTTATTTATACACAAAGCATTAACATTGGAAGGGACCTTTACAGGTCATGTAGTCCAACCCCCCTGCAAGAGCAGGGACATCTTCAGCTAGATCAGGTTGCTCAGAGCCCCATCCAACCTGACCTGGAATGTTTCCAGGGATGGGGCCTCCACTACCTCTCTGGGCAACCTGTTCCAGTGCTTCACCACCCTCATTTTAAAAAATTTCTTTCTTAAATCCAGTCTAAATCTGCCCTTCCTTAGTTTAAAACCATTACTCCTTGTCCTGTCACAACAGGCCTCGCTAAAAAGTTTGTCCCCATCTTTCCTATAGGCCCCCTTTAGGTACTGGAAGGCTGCTATAAGGTCTCCCCGCAGCCTTCTCTTCTCCAGGCTGAACAACCCCAACTCTCTCAGCCTGTCCTCGTAGGAGAGGTGCTCCAGCCCTCGGATCATTTTCATGGCCCTCCTCTGGACTTGCTCCAACAGCTCCATGTCCTTCTTGTGCTGAGGGCTCCAGAGCTGGACGCAGTACTCCAGCTGAGGTCTTGCCAGAGCAGAGTGGCAGAATCACCTCCCTCGACCTGCTGGCCACGCTTCTTTTGATGCAGCCCAGGATACGGTTGGCCTTCTGGGCTGCAAGCGCACATTGTTGGCTCATGTCCAGCTTTTCATCCATCAGTACCCCCGAGTCCTTTTCCGCAGGGCTGCTCTCAATCACATCATCCCCCAGCCTGTACTGAAACCGAGGATTGCCCAAGCCAGGTGTAGGACCTTACACTTGGCCTTGTTGAACCTCATGAGCCTTGTTGAACCTCCCAGGCCCACTTCTCCAGCTTGTCCAGGTCCCTCTGGATGACATCCTGTCCTTCTGGCGTGTCAGCTGCACCACTCAGTTTGGTGTCATCTGCAGACTTGCTGAGGGTGCGCTGTCAATGTCATTGACATTGACAATCTCGCTGTCAATGTCATTGATGAAAATATTGAACAGCACTGGTCCGAGTACGGACCCCTGAGGGATACCACTTGTCACTGATCTTCATCTGGACATTGAGCCATTGACCGCTACCCTCTGGATGTGGCCATCCAACCAATTCCTTATCCACTGAACAGTCCACCCATCAAATCCGTATCTCTCCAATTTAGAGAGAAGGATGTGGGGGACTGTGTCAAAGGCTTTACAGAAGTCCACATAGATGGCATCCATTGCTTTTCCCTTGTCCACTGATGTGGTAACTCGCTTGTAGAAAGCCACTAGGTTGGTCAGGCAGGACTTGCCCTTGATTTTTGGGACAACATCCCTGCTTTAGGATAAGAATAGCTTACTAATACATTATTGTCAACACATTGTGTATTTGTTCACTCTTATTTCTATCATGCAATCTAATTACACATACGAGCAAACAGTCTAAATTTCTTGGACAACAGATTTTTCTGAAATATTTTCTTTTTCTTGTCCTAAAGCACTTAGAGTATAATAGTCACATGTCTCAGTCTCTTTAGGGCCTGGGTTACCTTCAGTAACCACCAATGGTTCTCTGAATAATGAAAACACAAAAATGGAAGGAATATATTCACAGTTTTGAACAAGCCATCAATGTTAAAATCATCATCCCAAATAACAAATATATTCTGAGGAGGGAAGGGAGATAAATATCTGTCAGCAATGTCTATACTCGGCATACAATTAAACCTCTCTATGTGCTATTGTTAACCGAACTGAGTGGCTCCAGACTAAGGGAAGATACTCAGGTAGCTTCACTGCACATTCACAGGCATTTAATAAAGCCCATTACTGTGCAAAGACTAGTAGCTGGGAAGGAGCAATTAACTCAGCTCATCCAACATGAAATCTTTAGGGGAAAAATGGATCACTTAAAAGGCATAAAGGGTCTGCAGAACTTTAAAAAGCAGCCTAATTGACAAATCAGCATGGAAAACCAGAGTATCTTAACTAATAACAAAAATTAAAATCTTGTGAAGAGCCCCAAATTCTCAGACAGACCTGATGAATGAGCTGTTGCAGAGTATGTCAGTTCTATGGATTCAATTAATATGAGGAACTGTATTTCGTTTCTCCGTGTTTCTTTTCATTTTGGGTGGTAATGCTGATTCAAATTTGTGAGAAAGTCTACACAGCCTCCTCTGGGTAAGACAGCTTTGGTAACAACTGCTGATAAGATAGTAGAGCGAGTGCAAAAGACTTGTGGGAACAAAATACCCAAAATTGGTTGTTCTGAGAACTCTTTCTGAAGTATACTGCCATACCATAATGGCAGCTTTGTTCCTGAATTAATTCAACAAACTTCAGGCTATTATTATCACAAATTAAGCTCTCTGTCCCACATGCCTCTCTCTGTCTCACCTTAACTCTCCCAAAGGAAGTCCTTTGACAAGGAAGGAGCACATCCACTGGATCTGAATGGGAGGGCATGGGTGATGGGCTCTGTAAATGTTCTGAAATTTGTTTGACACCAAAGTTGAAAGCTTCCACTGGGAGTTAAAAAATCATATTCCTTAACTGCTAAGAAAAAGAAAATAATGAAGATATTTTCACTGAGGAAAATTGGAGGTCGATGGACGATTGCGAACAGACAACACAGCTGAGGAGCAGACAGGGTGGGCCAGGCGTATATTTTGTGTATGTAACTGCCCAGACTTGCAGAAACAAGGGAAGATATCTGCATATACACATATGCAAAGAAGGGGCGCATTAATGCTTTGATAGCAATTGAATTAGCCTTTGTGTTGGAAAATAAGTGAAGAACATCTCAAGAATAAAGTTCAAAGGGTCAACCAAGAAGGAACAAAAGAAAACCCAAGAATATCCTGGTGAAACTGGATCTTCCAACGTGATATTTAGCAATGGAGAAAATTAAGCCTTAAAAGGAAGAATGACCCTGAATTCATGACCTGAAAAGCATGGTTTTGGGGTCTACGACCACCAGTGACCACCAAAGGACCCCCCACGTGAAAAACTGAGCATGCGTTATGCTAACTCATCATTATGTAAGATACTAATTAACATAGTCCCGCCAAGTAGTGTGAAAACCTATGCATATGGAATGATATACTGTATTAATGAACCTAGACCTGTGTAAACTGGTATGCGTATTAAGCGGAAGGATCCCCCGTGCATCCAGCACTGCAATAAAGAGAATGCCTGCTTCTTAATGCTACATTGGTGTTAAGAGGTTTATTCCCAATTTCGGTGACAGTTGCCTGCCCATAAGACAAGGCGAAAGCCCTGCAGGGATGGGCTATAAAGGTACCTAAGGGAAGGAATTGATCCTATTGTAACCAAATGTAATCGAAGTGATTAGTTTGTTCTTTTATAACTAAGCAACATAGAGATAGGAGCGGGGTAGACAATGCTTTAATATTGTGTTTGTACACCTATGGCTATGGATATGCTGCCATGCCCAAAGACAACTGGACGAGGAGTAGTACGGACATGCTGCTATGTTCCCAGTACAGCCCCAGCCCATCTTCACAATGAGTCTAGGGTAGTTAGACTAATTGGTTTGTGTTAAGGGTGCCAAATCATTGTTAGGGACCATGCACCATGAAGAAGGGAAACAAGTTACATAAGCAAGGTGATATTGCGCATGCCCATAAGAAGGGGTCAACTAAAGGACACACCTGTATGACCACCAAGGACCACCAGAGACCCCCACGGAAGCCCCTCGGAGTTCAAGGACGCATGCGTAATGACCATGCAAATATGATAATTAGTTCTGGGAAATAGAATGACTATGCCTGATCATTTTGGGAAATTTGATGCATGTGTATGTAATCAGATAACATAAGCTTTGGTTGATGCAACCTGCAGTATGCACGCTAGGTGGAACGATCCCCCGTGCATCCGGCACCAAAATAAAGAATGCCTGCTTCTTAGTGCTACAGAGGTGTTAAGGAAGGAGTTTGATTCCTGATTTTGGTGACAGTTTTGGAGACCCAGATAGGACCCTGCTTCTGAATTTCAATGGATCTGAGCGGTAGCAGGACCTCCAGCTGGCACCAAGGGATTCTCGGGGAGAACCTCCGATCCCCGGACCGACGAATTCTGAGCAAGATTGCCTGGAACAAGGTAATAAAGCATTCTTTCTGAGTATACCGGTAACAAGGGCCGGTTGCTTGCCTGTAAGGCTCAGTGAAAGCTATGCAGGGTTGGGCTAAAAAAGGTACCTAAGGTAGCTAATGTCTGCTAGGCGAAATCCTGTGGAGCTCTGGCTAAAGGTCGGGGTTAGAGTCCCCAAAGGGGTTAGAGTCCCCAGCTGGCTATTGGTTTCTGAATTTTGGTCTGGGTATTGGAACTACGGATTTGTTGTGTGTTCAGATATAGTCTCTATGTTTTCGTGTTGTTGTATTATTTTATAATGGGAAGTCAGCAGTCGCTGGAAAGAGGGGTCCTGAGAACATCCCCTCTAGGCTGTATATTAAGGCATTGGAAAAATCTAGGAGGAGATCCATTAACTCGGAAACGTTTGAATATTGTAATCATTGATGGCCATTGTATACTTTGGATAGTGGGGAAAAATGGCCAAAGAATGGTACATTGAGGTATAATACCATCTTGCAATTAATGTTGTTTTGTAGGCGGGAGGGTAAATGGGATGAAATACCTTATGAGGTATTTATTTTTCACTTTGAGAAATAATCCGGAGTGGCAAAAACAGTGTGGGATTATCCTGCAAGATTCTATGGTATTGACTTTGGAAAAAAAAGGGAAGGAGTAAGAGTTTAAGATTATGCTGCTCTGCCTGTAGCATTGGGAAAAGGTGTTTGAAATGTGGAAAGGAGGAGGAGGGAAAGCAGGAATAGGTAGGGGAGGGGGAAGAGGAGGACCATCAGGAGAAGCAGCACCTCCTTTTAGACCTCCCCGGTTGGCAGAAGGTCAGTGTGCTGTCTGTAAGGAGAGGGGGCACTGGAAAAGGGAATGTCCCAAAGTGAGAGAATTGGATCTGTCGCTACAGGCAATTAAGCTGATGACTCTGAATGATGAGGACTGAAGGAGATGGGGGGAGTCAACCCCAGCTGAACGCCTGGTTACCTTAAAGCTGGGGAATGATGAAGTAGAATTTGTAGTTGATACAGGGGCAACATATTTGGTATTAAATATATGCAAAGGGGGGTTTAGTCACAAAACTGTAAGTGTTGTCGGGGTGACAGGAAAACTGGCCTTATTTACAACCTTTGAAATTTGAATTGGGAAAGCAATGGTAACTCATCAATTCTTGTATATGCCAGAATGTCCGTCATCTTTGTTAGGAAGAGATATATTGAGTAAATTGAATGCACAAAATAATTTTTAAAAATGGGGAGATTCAGCTGTTAATACCTGAATCAAAAGCCGTGGAGGCAAAGATTTTTGTGTTACAGGATACACCAGGGGTGGAGGAAATTCCTGCAGAAGTGGAGAATGTTGTAACACCCTTGGTATGGGCAAGTGGCATCCCAGGTCAGTCTAAATTGGCGGAACCAGTAAAAGTTGTTCTAAAACCTGGAAGCAAACCAGTAAGACAAAAACAGTATCCTATTAAGTGGGAAGCTAGAAAGGGGTTGGAAGAATTAATAACAAAATTTTTGAATGATGGATTATTGATAGAGTGTGAATCAAAATATAACACCCCAATATTGCCAGTGAAAAAGCAGAATCGCAAGGAATATAGGTTAGTTCAAGATTTAAGAGCCTTGAATCAGATTGTTCAAGACATTCACCCAGTAGTAGCTAACGCATATACCTTGCTGAGGTCTTTAAAAGAAAAACATAAGTGGTTTACTGTACTTGATCTCAAGGATGCTTTCTTCTGCATACCTCTAGACAAAGACAGCCAGGCATATTTGCCTTTGAATAGGAAAGCCCCACCACTGGACACAAGACACAACACACCTGGACGGTGCTACCTCAAGGGTTCAAAAATAGTCCTACAATATTTGGTAATCAGTTGGCAAAGGAATTGGAAGTGTGGAAAAAAAGAAAATTCAGAAGGAATAATATTGCATTATGTAGATGAGATCCTGATAGCAGCAGAGACTCAAGAGGACTGTTTACAAGTGACCATCAGCTTGTTGAATTTTTTGGGACAAGCAGGATACCGAGTATCAAAAAGCAAGGCCCAGATTGGGAAAGAGACTGTGATATATTTAGGCTTTGAAATTTCACAAGGACAAAGAAGATTGGGAGCAGGCAGAAAGGAAGCAATTTGTCAAATTCCAGAACCCAGAACAATACGGGAATTGCGGACATTTTTGGGTATGGTCAGGTGGTGTCGATTGTGGATCCTCAATTATGGACTGTTAGTAAAACCTCTTTATGCAGCTTTGAAAGGATCCCAGGAGGATCACCTGTTGTGGACACCTGAGTGTTGGACATCTTTTAAAAATCTGAAGGCGGCTTTGGTGTCTGCACCTGCATTAGGACTCCCAGATTTAGCAAAGCCTTTGGAATTGTTTGTACATGAGCAACAACATCTTGCTTTGGGTGTGTTGACTCAAAACTCAGGAATTTGGAAACGAGCCGTTGGGTATTTTTCTAAGCAATTGGATAATGTCAGCAAGAGGTGGCCTGGATGTTTGCGAGCTGTGGCAGCAACTGTACTCTTAATCCAAGAAGCAAGGAAATGAACCATGGGGCAGAAGATTACGGTTTATGTCCCACATATGGTAATTTCTGTCTTGGAGCAAAAAGGGGGGCAATGGCTGTCCCCGAGCCGCATGCTCAAATACCAGGTCACTCTCTTGGAACAAGACGATGTGGAACTTAAAACTACAACAGCAGTGAACCCAGCAATGTTTTTGAGCTCAGAAATGGGTGAGTCTTTACACCATGATTGTTTGCAAACTATTGAACAGGTATATTCTAGCAGACAGGACCTGAAGGACGAACCGTTGCCTAATCCTGATTTGGAGCTGTTTATGGATGGAAGCAGTTTTGTCCGAGGTGGGAAATGAATGGCGGGGTATGCAGTGGTTACCACCACCCAAGTGATGAAAGCTGAAGCCCTCCCTGTGAATACATCAGCACAGAAAGCAGATTCACCCACATGGAGCTATCTGGAAGGAAAGACGACTGTTGTCAGCTCAAGGATCACCCATTAAATACAAAGAAGAAACTCTTCAACTCCTCCAGGACATCCAGCAGCCCAAGAAAGTAGTGGTAATGCATTGTAAAGCACATTAATTTGGACAAACCGTGGTAAATGTGGGCAACCAATTGGCTGATAAAACTGCTAGAGAGGCAGCGGAGCAAAGCATCCTTGCTCTGGTACCAGTAAAACAGGTAAAACTTCCAACCCCGAAACCAAATTATGGTAAATTGGATAGATTATTGGCAGAACAGTTGAGAGCAGTAGAAAATGAGGATGGATGGTGGGTAACATCCACCCGACAAGTCATAGTTACCCCACAAATAATGACAAAAATAGCAGAGGAAAAAGAGAGAAACACATGGGGGAATTGAAGCGATGATTGTGGATTTACAGGAATCAAGATTGCTGTGTGCACATCCCAAATGTTACAGCTGCTTTGAATGAACAAATAGATGATATGAAGAGGGTGGCACAGCAGACTCAAGGTTTAAGAAGTGAAATGCAAACAAATGGGTTAGGCCAAATTTTGGGACATTTTGGATTTCCTCTTAAAGGATGGAATCTTAAACAACTGAGTTGTTACAGACACTAGTCATTTTGATTATAGTTGTTTTAGTGATTTGTTTGGTTTATCAATGTTTAAAGAAAATGTTGATACAGAGAATGTCTAAGAATTCTGTTGCAATTTTTAAATCAGTGATGAAGCATCGTACACCAATGCCGGGAGAGAAGCCACCTGCTTATGTTGAGATATGAAAGATTAAGAGTGGAAGTATTGAAAAGGTGATTATTTCAAAACTTCCAAAGGGGGGAAATGTAACCAGATGTAACCAAAAAGATTAGTTTGTTCTTTTATAACTAAGCAACATAGAGATAGGAGCGGGGCAGACAATGCTTTAATGTTGTGTTTATACATCTATGACTATGGATATGTTGCTATGCTTCCAGTACAGCCCCAACCCATCTTCACTATGAGTTGAGGGTAGTTAGAATAATTGGTTTGTGTTAGAATAGGAATAAGGGTGCCAAATCATTGTTAGGGACCATGCACCATGAAGAAGGGAAGCAAGTTACATAAGCAAGGTGATATTGCGCATGCCCATAAGAAGGGCTCAACTAAAGGACACACCTGTATGACCACCAAGGACCACCAGAGACCCCCACGGAAGCCCCTCGGAGTTCAAGGACGCATGCGTAATGACCATGCAAATATGATAATTAGTTCTGGGAAATAGAATGACTATGCCTGATCATTCTGGGAAATTTGATGCATGTGTATGTAATCGGACAATATAAGCTTTGGTTGATGTAACCTGCGGTATGCACGCTAGGTGGAACGATCCCCCGTGCATCCAGCGCCTTAATAAAGAATGCCTGCTTCTTAATGCTACATTGGTGTTAAGGAGTTTGATTCCCAATGTCGGTGACAGTAAGGGAGATTTAAAGCTTTCCACCGTGGTCATGCACGGAACTGAAACATACTTAGAAAACAAATGGAGCTGGGATAAAGATGAAGCTGATTATAAAGTTCTCTGACTCAGGGGAAGAGCAGGATGCCGTGACATCCGCGACACCAGGGTAGGTAGGAATGGTGTTAGGAAAGCCAGCGCACACCTCAAGCTCAGCTTTGCAAGGGATGTCAAGGGCACAACAATAACTTCTATTGCTTCATTAGTTGTAAAAGGATGAACAAGGAAAATGCGGGAAACGGTGTTTCAACAATTAGGGTGTGTGTGAAGGCGACCAGCAGCGTTTGAATTTGCAAGACTTTCTGCAATACTGATGGAGAACTGTAGAGGGAGCCAAATGATGCGATTTGGTTCCTATTGTCTGTGGTTGTGGTCCCTGGAACAAACAAGCTGGCGAGTCCCACCACAACACAGAGGGAATTTGTGGAGCCCAGGAGTGAATGAAGTTTGCCTCGTTGTGGACAGTCAGAACGTGGAATTCAGGAATGAAGCAAAAACTTACGTGATTCACACCCTGGTTGTACCCCATGCATCTAGAGGGACTCTGGAATGTGGCAAGTAAATGTCGGCCACAGTGCAGCTAAAAAAAAATAACAATGCTGCAAATCTAGACATGTAGCAGAGAAAAGTGTGCCTGATGAGTATAGTGGCAAGGGATGTCTCAAGGACATGTGGAAAGAGGTGTCTTCTGGTGGTGCCTTTCTCTCTCCAGGACTATAGCTAGAGCCAACATGACTACTTCAGTCTTACATATCATCTTTGTTGTACTGTAGATTGAAAAGATAATTCTTAGGCCAGTTCTCATAGTCTAGTTTTGACCATTACAGCAGCCAGGATGGAATGAAGTCTGTTTAGTTTCTGGAATTAATGCAAATTGTTATGGCCACCTTTGGGTTGCCTAAGACAGCTGTACAAAGCTCAGTTCACCTGTCCAAACATTTGAGGTGCGCTGGGGTACCGGGACATTTTCATCAGGGCGGTAAACATGATGTAGAAACTGTAACAAAGCACACTCTTCTGAATAGCCAGTTGGACACCAGGTGGGGTACTCCAGGGCACCTCAAACTATTTGCAAGCCCATATTCTGTTTTTGTTATGAGGTAGACTTGAGGTTTCACTCCAAAGGAGTGAAAAAATGGTGATTCAGCGATGGTGACAGGGGTTTATGTGTGAGTGTATTCCCTGAGTGGCAGGGAGCAGAACTTGGGAGGCAGAGGGGCCGTGCCAAGGGGTCCTTTGTTCAGTCTGTTTTATCTCCATTGTAACAAGGAGATAATGAACATTGCTGGAATTTGTTCTTACGTCAGTCATAAGGTGGACTATTGTAGTTCCTTACTTGGAGCATTGTCAGAGCTCTGGCAAGAGGTAGTGGGATACAGGGCATCAAGAAAAGCCATTAAGCCCATGGTTTTGATCTCACAGAGCAGGAGGTGCTCAAGGTCTAATGTAACAGAGGATGGGGGCTGAGATGCAACATTTAAGCCTGTCTGTGTTTGAATCCAGAGATGACCTAGATCAGGGTGGAAGGAGGGAGCTGTGAGGACGCAGCCTGTCAGCAGGCTTGTGGTTCATGAATGTGTCAGCAGTGTGTGTTGCAGTCACAGTGTGTGTTGCAGTCACAGTGTCTTGGGTGATCATTATAACTGAAGCCTGGAGAGCAGGACCTGTGCATGTGCCAGTGTCTTGGAAGAGCGGGTTTGGAGAGGTGGGTCCATGGCATTTCCTTTCCACATGCAGCGTGTGGGGATTGCTGCCTGAAAGCACCACCCTCTCGGCACCTGGGGATTGCTGTTTGACTTCTGTAAGGGAAGTTTGGTACAGGAGAAGTCTATGGCTTTCTGTGCTGTCTGTAATCAAAGTCTGTGAGTTTCTGCTCTAATGAGCCCCCGTGGGAACACATTGTCCAACTATGTTTCTGGTCTCGCATCTCACGCTGGGCTTGATTAAACCTCCAAGTAACTTTTCTTTCTGCTTCCGTCTGTCATCTCTTCAAGGCAGCTTGCCAGATTTTGCCACAGCTACAGAGTAACAGAGAGGTAGCACCACATTCCTCAAGGGACTCATTAAAAATGCTGACAGCCATAATGAGCTCTGTGTTTGGTATTCCGCCACTCCCCGTAGAGTTGTAAGCACTGAGTAGCTAATCAGGGAGCTCCCAGATGTGTTTCAATGAATACGTACAGCATAATTTTTGTTTGTCATTTGTTTTAATTATGTATGATAAGAAGAATGGAAATGAAGACATTTTGAAAGGGAATTAGTCTGGCTTATATCCTGATGGGAATCAGGCAGAGAGAGGAAAAGTATCTTTGTGATCAAGCAACAGGTGGCCAGAGTCAAACTTTGATTCATCTGCTGGCAATAAGACAAGTCTTGTTACAGTCTATTCTCTTGTCACTGCAGCCCACAGCAGTGTCAAAGGCTTTATTTGCAAAGCTTTTTTCTGCTCTAATTAGCACTGTCTTTACTTGTTGTACTAACTATGCACAGAAACAGGAGGAATATTCATCACCATTGCAAAAGAATTTCAAGGACTTTTTTAATGAAAGCAAAAAAAAATCTTAATTTTAAAAAAGTCATGTCTTTTACTCTGGTCCCCCTGAACTCCAGTTTCCTCAGGACATGAACCGTGAAAAGAGCTGTCTCAGTGGAGAGATGGACAGGTGATAGAAATTTTCAGGGACAATTAGACTAAGGAATGTTTAAATAATAGAACGAACAGAAATAAATTAAGCAAAACCGAATGCACATGCAGAAGAGAATGTCATTGGCTTGCCAGATAATTTAGCAGATGGACAGGACAACTGGGTATCGACTTGACTGGTTCCGGAATTACAGAGTTAATGAGGTAGAGCTTCAGATAGGAGCATTCACTTGGGATGGCCTTTTTTCTCTCAAGTTAACACCATTTTTCAACATTTCTAGGATGGGAACATGGGAAGTTGTAACAAAGAAATTTCAAATGTGAACGATGTATTCAGCTGGAATAGAAGGATGAATTTTTCTGGGAATGTCAAAATAATTGTTGGAACTGTCCATTTAAAATTCATATACTATTTATAGCCAAAAGAAGACTAAGAACCATTGTCAGCAAAACAAAACAAAAATATAATCGTGAGCAAGACAATAGACAGATGGGAAAGAGGTAAATAGCAACATTTCTTACAGTTAAAAATGTATGGATTGTAAAAAACAACCTTTTGAGGGAGTGTAACATTTCCTTCTGAAGTTTATTGCTTGTTTCTTGCTTTTATTATTAAAGCGTTCATAATATTTTGCTTTTGGTTTTTGGTTTTGCATTTTGCTCATAACATTTTGCATATCAGTACTTGTTTCAGGGATGGACTAAAGTAGCTTTCTTCTCCAAGCCTTGCATGTTCTGACCTTTCTAGAAAAGTGCACAAGGCTCCAGTTGATGTTCTCAGCAGACTGGCTTTTGAGAGAGCCTACATAGGTAGCTTGGACTTGAGTGAACTTAGTGGATTTAGCTGAAATCCACCAAAAGCCTTTCTTGGAGTGTTTACATAATAAAAGAGCCTGTTGTAATTTCAGTATAGCTAGTGTTGCATTAAAAGTTACTGTCGCGTCACGAATAGGAGTCTGAGGTGTGGCTGTGGGGGGGAACCCTCCCGTTGAGTCACGAGGTTCAGACAGGACCCCCTTGCTTTCTAAACTCCTTCTCAGAGAGGAGTCTAGGTGCAGCTAAGTCCAGTCTTAGTCTCAGACTTGGTCAACGGTTTATTTTCTAAGGACCGTATATGTAGCCACCCATCAGAGTCAACATTTGCCTGTCAGAGCCCTCTCAAGGGCTTTCACTGAAACAGCTTTGCAAAGTTGATTAAGGCAACAGTGTTAATGTAATTTGACAGCGTTCTAAGTCCGGTCGCGGTCAGTGTACTGAACTATTACGATTACGGATGCACAAATAACGCGATACACCTTCTAGTCACGTGACTTCTAGTCACGTTCCATGAACTACCACGGCCACACTTAAAGAGTCTAGTCATGTTCAATGAGAACTATCATGGCTAGATTAATGAAGAGTACAGTTTATTAAAGCAAGAGATACACAGGTTCTTTTGGATTACCGGTGATAAATTCACTGTCTGCAAAGCACGTGCAAATACCAAGAGTATGAGTAACACCGCCAGCTACAAACGTGTTAAAAGATAATAAAGCGACTCTATAGAGGTTCCTAAGTTTCCCGGGGAGGCACTTGGTATAACCAAGTGTTCGAATCTTACCCAAAGGCGTCCCGATGGCGGGGGAAGAGAGGCTCAGCCCGTCGAGTAATCCCAAATGTCACAGTGATACATGATGGTGTCTTCCCTGACATTCTCTCTCTCTTAAGCTATTTTATACTATTCTTCACCTTTCAGGTGGAGCTTGAGTGACCCTAGTCATACATACCTTTGTTAGGATTGGTGTAAAGTTTTTCTCGCTTCACTTTTAAAGGTATAAACTAGGAAAAGTCAAAGCGCAAGCTCAGTGATGGGTGGTTGCACCTTGGAGGCGGGTAGCTTTTGGGATGGAGGTGTGTTTTGGTATTATAACAATGTTATAATGAGCAAAGTTCGCCAAAAGGACAGCGTTTTGTCAAAAACATGACAGGCTGTTGGCCCAGGGTAGCAAATATGCAGCTTACCAGTTCCATGATACCTTCAAGTTCCCGTATTATCACAGAGCCTGGCTGCGGTATCTCCACACCGCTCCACCCTCCGAGCAGTTCCTCTTAGAGCCAACACACCAGATTCCCCTGGCGTTGCCGACACCTAAGGTTGCAGGCCTAGGGAACTCCCATGGAATGGATTCCTTGCCTGTCAGCCGCACTCCACCTGGGCAGCTTCTTCAATGCTGTGCCTTACTTAAAGGTGTGAATATAAGTTTAATTTCTAAGTCACCTCCAGCAATTATTCCACAGCTAGCCATTTGCCAAGTCCTGCACCTGGGACAAAATAAGCCCCCTCCAGAGGACAGGCTGGAGGCCTGGTGAACAAGGTGTTGAACCTGCCTCAGCAGTGTGCACTTCAGATAATGAAGGCAGATGGTATCTTGCACAAAATAATTAGAAACTGCTTGCTTTATGCTGAAATGCCTCTTGTTGGTTGTTGAGGGAGAACCAGAGAAGCTGTATTTTCCATTTTCTGTGTTCAGTCTCTGGTTTTGTTTTGGCCCCAATGTTTATTTCTTAGGGCCTACGCTGATGTCTTTGACAGGCACAATGTTTAAACTGCATTTGGGGACCTACAGCATTTTTTGAAGTTCAGAAAGGGTGGAATTCATCAGGTTAGAACTTCAAGGGCAGGATTTACTTCAGTGTTAAGAAATCTACGTTCAGGCACATTTCTATAAGCACATTTCCCAACAGTCATTGGAGGTCCAGCCAATACAGCCATCTGAGTTCCAGGCATGGTTTGTCTGACTGGCAGGTGGATTCCTACTTCAGAGACGGTTATCTAGGTTCTGTATAAGGTTTCAGTTTCCTATGGAGAGATGCCTGATGTCCTTTGTGATGTCTCAGGATACCTGAAGACAAGCCAATGGGGCCGGGCCAGAAGGAGCAGAAAGAGGACTTTTGTCCTTCTGGAGTGACACGTAAAGTCCCAATTGGCTATCCCAAGGCAAGTCCAGTGGCCCTGGATACCTAAATTCTGCCACCTGACTCATTCTCCTAGTGCAACCCAGATTCCTATCTTGTCAATGGCCAGAATGGTTAATAACAATCCTTTTCTTGTAACACAGGAAACCAGGTTGTGTTTATACAGCTGTAGAAGTGGAGAAACTTCAGCTCCAACACTTCTGTTACACTCACTTTTTCCAGTGTTCCCTCTGCCACATTTCTGTCTTTGTGAGTAGAAAAGGTGCTTGGTCATGTTCTTTTCCCTGAAAATCGATGACTAAAGCCAACCTACTGTGGTGGACTTCTCCCAGCACAGGCAGTGTCAGTGTCTACCTTACTGGTTTGCTTTGGGGTAGGGGTGTGATTCAGAAGACAATCTCTAAATTATCCTAACTGTATTATTTCAGCTTATCGAACAGCTTGCATGGACATGAACTGTTTCACTGTCATAGAATCATAGAATTGTTTAGGTTGGAAAAGACCTTTAAGATTATCAGGTCCAACTGTTAACCTAGCACTGCCCCAAGTCCACCACTAAACCATGTCCCTAAGCACCACATCTACACATCTTTTAAATACCTCCAAGGATGGTGACTCAGCCACTTCCCTGGGCAGCCTGTTCCAATGCTTGACAACCTTTTCAGTGAAGAAATTTTTCCTAATATCCAATCTAAGCCTCCCCTGGTGCAACTTGAGGTGATTTCCTTTTGTCTTATCGCTTGTTACTTGGGAGAAGAGACCAACACCCACCTCGCTACAACCTCCTTTCAGGTAGTTGTAGAGAGCAATAAGGTCTCCCCTCATCCTCCGCTTCTCCAGACTAAACAACCCCAGTTCCCTCAGCCGCTCCTCATAAGACTTGTGCTCCAGATCCTTCATCAGCTCACCATCATCAAGCTCTAGACAATCAAAACACTCCCTAACACACAGGGCTACCCCACCGCCTCTCCTTCCTTGTCTATCCCTTCCGAAGAGTTTATAGCCATCCATTGCAGCACTCCAGTTGTGCGAGTCATCCCACTATGTTTCCGTAATGGCAACTATATCATAATTTTCCTGCTCCACAATGGCTTCCAGCTCCTCCTGTTTGTTGCCCATGCTGCGTGCATTGGTGTAAATGTACTTCAGTTGGGCTATTGATCCCACCAGCTTTTTGGGGGGAGAAGCCCTAATTCCTATGTGACCATTCTCAGGTGCTTCTGTGCTTTCTAACACATCCATAACCCTTGTGTCTTTGCTGCCACATGGATCTCCATCCCCTGCCTCCACTGAGACAGCAGACCGAAGGACCTCGCTTAGCACACCGTCCCTCAAACGTTGGTGTGCCGCCCCCAGGCTTACCTCTATCTAGCCTGGTTTTATCCCTTTCCCCTCCTTCACATCTAGTTTAAAGCTCTTTCAATGAGCCCTGCAAACTCCTGTGCAAAGATCCTTTTCCCCCTTTGAGACAGGTGTACCCCATCTGTCGCCAGCAGGCCTGGTGTCATGTAAACTGGCCCATGATCAAAACCCCCAAAATTCTGCCAGTGACACCAGGCTCAGAGCCAGGTATTCATCTGCTGACTCTTCCTGTTTCTTCCCTCATCATTCCCTGCAACTGGAAGGATAGAGGAGAACACTGCTTGTGCTCCTGATCCCTTAACCAGTCATCCCAAGGCCCTGAAGTCTCTCTTGATTGTCCTCGGACTTCTAGTTGCAACTTCATTGCTGCCTACCTGAAAAATCAATAATAGGTAGTAAACTGAGGGCTGTACCAGGGTAAGAAGCTTTCTCTTCACATCTTTAACCCAGGCTCCAGGGAGGCAGCAGACTTCCCTAAGAAGTGGGTCTGGTCTGCATATTGGGCTTTCTGTTCCCTTCGGAAGGGAGTCTCTTATGCACAAACTTTGTATGAACACTTTGTACATTCACTTTGTACAGTGAAATCTCCTCTCTAGTAGCTGAGCACACAGTGTTTTGACCTACCCACCTCCTGCTATTGTGCTAAATGGGCTCTCATTGTAGCAGAGCTAATAGCACCTTCAAACTGACAAAATAGTTCCCAGGAAGGAATGACCTCCACCCCATAAGACAGGGATGGGACACAATAACTGCTCAGAGTAAAGACTGACATGTTCAAGCTGTGTAGCACTTATTTGAGCATCTATTCTGAATACCACATAGTGTGTCTGTGGCCCTACATTTATGTGTGTGCCTGTGTAGGGCTTTCCCCCCCCCCCCCTATTCAAAAATCTTGAACTATTGTGAGGGTTATGCGTAGTCACAAAAAATCTCACCAACACACCCCCCCCTCCGAAGCAACCCCCCCACACCTAACAATACAAAACCAAATCAACTAACTACCATAGAAAACCAACCAACTAACAAATCCCCAAACTTCCAGAGCATGGATCTGAGGGTCTGCATTGTAGCACCAGGGCTATTTCTTGAGAGCCATTGCAGGTGTTTGACACTGCAGAACTTACCTAGGTAGTGCTGGATGACTGTCTAGAGCAGAAAGAACAAAACCTGTTCCAGTCTTATTCATGTTGCCTCTTGAAGGGATCTACTCTACAAACATGCTTTTGTTTCACTCCAGACAGAGTGAAGATGGAAACAAGTAATCAACAGTCAGTTCTGTCCTGTGGATATTCAGGGGACCTGGCTCCAAGGGTGAAGAGGAGTGTTATTTGACAGCACTAAAGCAAATCCATGTCCTTCTGGGAAAGACAAACCCCAGGAGAATTTATAGGGAAGAATCTATTTTCACCAGAATGGGGGAATAAGACAAAACATATTTTCCTTTTCTAGTTCTTTTAATAACAAACCACAATGCTTAGCTTCCATTTGTTGGTGAAGACACCCCAATGTAGATGTCTTCAGGTGTTAAAAATATCTGCAGTTACTTTATACTCAGTGAAGAAGTCTTCATTACAGGTGACAGCATGATTCAGCTCTGTAGTCAGCATGGGCAAGAATCAGGTGAAGATGAGGATACATAACTATAGGTATCCAAATGAAGATGTAAACTGGGTGTTTAAATCTTCATTATCATCCCTCCAGGTCCAGTTAATAAAGTGACAGGAATTAAATGAATTAAATAAAATGAATTAAATAAAATGAATTAAATTAAATTAAATTAAATTAAATTAAATATTGTCTAAGAACGACGGCATATACCCCTGCACAAGTTTCTGGAGCCTAGTAAAATATTCCATAGCCCTAGCAATATATGTTGACTTATTCCTATAGTTTTGCTGACACACTCACTCATGGTTATCTAAAGCATCAAGTTATTCAACACGGCAAGGCTTCAGTCTGGCCTTCTGTGGATGTTCTTGGTGGGACTCCTCCTAGCCGACCTGAGGAGAGATTAAAAGACCTGCATCTGGGCACCCAAATCCTGTTATTTACTTGTGAGTCAGGCGTCTGACGGTCAGAACAATCATTGGAGCCAAGGAATTGATTCAGCTTATCAAATATAGGTGTTCTTGCTATGGGGACCTGGATATGTCTCTCAAGTCCTTTCATTTTCTTGCTCTCCAGTGAGTATATTTGAAGCAAAGAGGCATAACTCACATAGAGACACCAATACTACAAAACTTATTTTCTTTATGATATCTCATATCAAATCACTGTGGCTCTCTCTCATCCGGGCTGGTTCTGTATACTTGTGTCCCAACAGACAAATCCTCCCAGAAGTCAGAACAACATTGGACCTAATCAGACATGAGTGTCCTCCACCTCACACATTAGGAAGCAAGAGAGATGTATCACATATGGTGTAGTCTCACTCCTAGTGATCCATAAGTGGTTGTAGACCAAGGAACAGAGTGATGTAAGCAGCCAGAAAGGCAGCCTGGTTAGAAGGGTAAAATTACGGAAGAAAAGAAAATGCCTGCTAGCCTGGGAACTGTGAGCCTGGGAACTAGGCCTGGGAAGCAGAAACATCCTTGACATCCTTGGAAGTGCAGCTAGCCTCAGCTAGCCTCCTAATATTAGCAGCTAGCTGGGGTACCAAGAAACTTCCTGAGATAAATCGATAAGCGCAAAAACCAAAAAACTGTAAGAGCAACTTATCATCTGAAAAAGTGGAAACAGTCTGGCAAAATAAAATTGGTCTTCAAGAACAGAAAATATCATCACCTATTGACTGTTACAGGTGAAAAATAGAAACTAACAGCATCTATTGGCTGCTCGAAGTGAAGGTGTCCTATGCTCTCTCGTCTCTGTGATATAAAAAGGACTTCATTTTTATCCGAAATGGAGCCTCTCTCACGGAGAACTCCTCGTGCTGCATGTGCTTTTCTTTTCCTAAACAGGCTGAATTCTCCACATGAACTTTCTACGAGATCTTGGACTCTCAACAGGGACGCCTGGCTGACTGCAGACTCTGTGATGTGGATCATCTTTGAAGTGAGACTCTGTCTGTTATTTTATTGGTCTCACTTTGGGCCCAGTTTTGGGGTTGTTTCAGTTTGTCCTCCCACCTCTGGGATGGCTGGGTCCCCTTCTGCGATTGGTTTGTCCTTCCATTTGGGATAGTTTGGCCCCTTCTGAGATCTGTCTACTTCACTTGATACTGATATATATCCATATACGTAATGGGTTATATCTGTTGTTATACTGTTGACAAGTTGCTTCACTAATGATAAGTTTGTAGTAACCTTGTAATAGTATATATCTGCTTGGCTGTTGCTGTTATTGGTTGTTGCTATTATATTGATTGTTGCTGTGTGATTGCCTGCTGCTACTATTTACTGCTGCCATACTACTGATTGATACTATTGTATTGGGTTTGCATGGCAAGGTTTTGGTAGCAGGGGGACGACAGGGGTGGCTTCTGTGAGAAGCTGCTAAAAGCTTCCCCTATGTCTGATAGAGCCAATGCCAGCCTGCTCCAAGACAGATCCGCCACTGGCCAAGGCTGAGCCCGTCAATGGCAGTGGTAACGCCTCTGTGATAACATATTTAAGAAGCGGGGGGAAAGTTGCTGTGCAACAGCAATTGCAGTTGGAGAGAGGAGTGAGAATATGTGAAACAACTCTGCAGGCACCAAGGTCAGTGAAGAAGGAGAGGGAGGAGGTGTTCCCAGTGCTGAAGCAGAGATTCCCCTGCAGCCTGTGATGAAGACCGCGGTGAGGCAGGCTGTCCCACTGCAGCCCATGGAGGTCAACAGCGGAGTAGATATCCACCTGCAGCCTGTGGAAGGCTCCATGCTGGATGCCCGAAGGAAGCTGTGACCCTGTGGAGAGCCGGTACTGGAGCAGGCTCCTGGCAGGACCTGTGACCTCGTGAAGAGGAGCCCACACTGGAGCAGGTCTGCTGGCAGGACTTGTGACCCCATGGGGGACCCACGCTGGAGCAGTCTGTTCCCAAAGAACTGCATCCCATGGAAAGGACCCATGCTGGAGCAGTTCATGAAGAACTGTAGCCTGTGGGAAGGACTCATGTTGGAGAAGTTCATGGAGGACTGTCTCCTGCGGGAGGAACCCCACATTGGAGCAGGGGAAGAGTGTGAGGAGTCCTCCCCCTGAAGAGGAAGGAGCAGCAGAAACAATATGTGATGAACTGACCACAACCTCCATTCCCTGTCCCCCTGTGCCACTGAGGGGGAGGAGGTAGAGGCAATTGGGAGTGAAGTTGAGCCCAGGAAGAAGGGAGGGGTGGGGGGAAGGTGTTTTTAAGATTTGGTTTTATTTCTCATTATCCTACTCTGATTTGATTGGTAATAAATTAAATTAATTTTCCCCAAGTTGAGTCTGTTTTGCCCGTGATGGTAATTGGTGAGTGATCTCCCTGTCCTTAACTCAACACATGAGCCTTTTGTTAGATTTTCTCTCCCCTGTCCAGTTGAGGAGGTGGAGTGATAGAGTGGCTTTGGTGGGCACCTGGTGTCCACCCAGGGTCAACCCACCACAACTATATTCTTGATTGTCGATAGTAATTTGTAATAGCTTGATATGTATTTATTCTCTTTATTGATGATTGGTATACTTCCTAGTGGTGATTTTTGTAGTAGTATACTTGCTAGTGGTGATCTGTGTGGCATTTGCAGTAATCTGTAATAGAGAAATTCAGAGGATGAAAGCCTCTGTGTCCCTGTGTCTTATGGAATCATATGAACACACAGGCTGGGTAACCCTTTAGGTCATGATAGACCATGATGGTGAGAAAGACTAAGTTGGCTGTAGCACAGAAAACAAAGACTTGGGTGATACAGCCAGAGTAGGAAATGAACGTGGTGCTCAGCAGAGAGCTGATGTTCAGCAGGGTGGCCTCTGTGAGAAGAGACCAGGGGTTGCCCTCATGCTAGATACAGACGATTCCAGCCAGCTCGACAAGAGAACCACCTCAGACCAAAGTTGAGCCAATCAGTGAAGCTGGTGGTGCCTCTCTGAAAACATGTTTAAGAAAGGACAAAATGCTGCACAGCAGGGAGGAGGGGGGGAAGTATGAGAAACAATCCTGCGAACACCGAGGTCAGAGAAGAAGGAGAGGTAGGAGGTGCTCCAGGTGCCAGATCAGATATTCTCCTGTAGCCTGGGGGGGAGACCACAGTGGAGCAGGTGTTTCCCTGCAGTCCATGGAGAGGACCACACTACAGCCCATAGATATCCACACTACAGCCCATAGATGAGACCACGGTGGAGCACGTGGATGTGCCCTGAAGGAACTGTGGCCTGTGGAGAGCCCACACTGGAGCAGGTTTATCCTAAAGGACTGCAGCCTGTGGGAGAGATCCCATGCTGGAGCAGGGAAAAGTATGAGGACAAAGGGGCGACAGAGAAGAAGTGTTATGAACTGACCACAACCCCCATTCCAAATCTCCCCTGAACCTCTTAGAGATAGGTAGGAGGTAGAGGAGCTGGAAATGAAGGAATGAAGTTGAGCCTAGGAAGAATCATAGAATCATAGAATGGTTTGAGTTGGAAGAGACCTTTAAAGATCATCTAGTCCAACCCCCCAGCCATGGGCAAGGACATCTTTCACCAGATCAGGTTGCTCAAAGCCCCATCCAGGCTGACCTTGAACACTTCCAATGATGGGGCATCCACAACTTCTCTGGGCAACCTGCTAAAGAAGTGGGTCTGGGGGGAAGGTGTTTAAGCTTTTTTCTTGGTTTCTCCTCATTCGACTCCATTTTAAATAGCAACAAATTAAATTAGTTTTCCCCAAGTCAAGTCTGTTTTGCCCATGATGTTAACCAGTCAGTGATCTCCTAGTCTTTATCTTGACCCATGACCTTTCTCAACTTATTTTTATTTCATGCTAAATATAAAGTTTATTGATTTGCCAAAAGGGAAAGATGAAACCAAAAGGTAGTGAGCAAATTAACAACGAAAGATCTCAGAACCCTGTAGGTTATTGGAGAGAATATTAGTTAATTAAAAAAAAAAAAAAGAATGAGAATGAGAGGTTTTTGATGCTCTATGAATGAAGTAACTGAGCAGGGCAAGCTGCTCAACTGCTCAACAGATAGGAAAAGAATTGATCATATTATTGCAAACTACTGATATTCGTATAGGTCACTGATGTTTGCAACAAGATGTGACAAATTTATTGTAGGTATGCAGTAGAACATCATATGCAAATGCAAATGCTGCTACCTTGCACTGAGTAGCAAGCATTTAGCATCAATACTTTTGTGTATTTAAAGTTATTGTATGATGTATTGTTTTATAGTGTGCACACATAAATTACATTTGAATATGCTTATGCCAGAGAGACTTTCACAACTTAACTATTAATGTAATAAACCAATAAATTTTCATGGAATTATCAAATGTTTGTTAATGCAGCTGGCTCGTTTAGTAAAGCTAAAGCATCACAGCTCAAGACCTGAACAGAATGGCATCATGAACTAACCATGGAAGCAGTGGTAAGATGGCCTTTAGCCACAAACACTGCCACTAAGAAGAGCTTAAGTATTCCGGTGTCTGCAGCCTGCTAAGTAGGGGTGTAAGCAGAGACTTGGTCTGATACCAGACTCTAATATTAAACAGAGTGATAGTGCTGATGATCAGAAGGTACCAGGCCATCAGGGGAGAGAGCTGTAATCCTATGTCTGCAGACCCTGCAGCCCCTACCCTAACCAGGATTCAGCTACCAGTGTATCTAAGGCAGGGCTGTGTAACTATGGCACAGCTGTGTAACTATGGCTCAGCCAACTACAAAAGAGCTGTGAGGTAGTATATATAGAGAAAAAAAAGTACTGTCTGATTACGGACAGAAGTGGAATTGTCGAGATGCGATCATTGCTCACTCAAGAATTCAAGAGAGACAAAAACAATAAAGGTACAAAATCTGAAATAGAAAGAAGACACAAGTCAGGCTAGTCAGGGCTGATCAGGAATCATGTCATCAGTGTTGATGGAGTTCACGGCAGACCACAACTCTGCAGCACTAAGTGTCAGGGCCATGAGTGTACCAATAAGCCTCAATTGCCATGACCCAAGGATGCATTCCAGGGAGGCGTGAAGGCTAATTCTGCCACTCGTGACTGATACTTACCTCGCCAGCACAGATTTTATGCCCCTTTATGGGGAGGGGATAAGCACAACCCTCAAGCATAACAGCTTGTTATATTCTAGCTATCTTTCATGTGCACTAGACAAAAATTATTGCTTTATATTTTATGTTGCATATCCTGCTTGTTGAGTCTCTCTTTGTCCTGCTAAAATTGGCCTAACAAACTCACCAGAGAAAGAGGTTGAAGCAATTCCCTTCAGCTCTTCTTCTTTGTATTCCTTAGCTCTTTTTTTTTTCCTTTTTTTTTTTTTTCATCCCTGTCCTTGGTTAAGGGGCAGAATTCACCCAATCAAAGACTAGGTGATTAAATGAGAAATGAAGTTAGTTACCCAGACTTAAGATCAGTGGAACCAGCCCCAGGATCTCTGAGGTGGGTCATACCACACGCATGAAATGGGAGGCTTGCTTTCTAAGGATTTGTTCAACATAGTCCTTGGAGCTCTGCACTGTTCATGAGCAGAGATTAATAGTAAAATTCTGCTGTATTTATTACATGTAAAGCTAGAAAACACCCATGTGATACTCTATTTTGACTTTTCAAATAAATGAGTAAGATGAGCTCAGTCAGAATTCCCAGTTCTCAGCTCACTCTGTCTGTGCAGGGACCTGAGGGGAACTGGAAGTCTCTGGGAGGTGTTAGCCATGATCTCTGAAACACTTTGTCATACAACTTTGACACTCCAGGTGATCTTACAGTCTCCTAGTCCCCTCTCTGCATCTTTCACTGTTTGAACACTGCTGTAAACTTTTCAGTGTGTCTTGATTTCTGCCTTCCAAGTAACATTTTTGGTCTTAGAAGGCATGAAGATTGGGACTGGAACATTGGCCCAAAAGAATAAAGGAAGTGCAATAGTGAACGCTTACCATGATTCATCTCACCTAACATCAGGGTTCACCTGCCCACAGAGATGTGCATGGCAACTGAGGATGTCTCAAGATAACCCCATACTGTGCCACTGCAAAAGGATTTTTTCTGCTGGGTCCTGCATTCTCTCTACCAGTCTTGTTATGATTCCCCCTATAAGTGCTGGTATCTCAAATGACATGAAAAATCCTAAAAAATGAAGGATCTAGTCCTCTTGGAAGACACTTCTAGCCACATGAAGAAGAAGAAAGTAAGCTGTGAAAAGTCAGGCTGGATTTACCAAGCGTAATACATGCCTGATCAACATGATCGCCTTCTATGATAACATGGCTGGATTTGTGGAGCAGGAGAGAGCACTGGATGTCATTTACCTTGACTTTAGCAAAGCTTTCAGCACTGCTTCCCACAAATCCTTGTATCTAAGTTAGGTCATTATGGTCTGGATGAGTGGACAATTAGACATGTAAGAAACTAGTTGGATAGTTGTACTCAGAAGAGAGTGACTAATAGGTTGTCCTCAGCTTGGAGGCTAATAGGAAGTGGAGTGCTGTGCGGGTCTGTACCGGGACCCATCATCTTTATCAGTGACCTGGGCGAGGGGCAAGGGAGTGCATTCTTGTCAGTGTCACAGATGACACCAAATTGAGGGGACCAGTCAATATGCCTAAAGGCAGGACTGCCATTCAGAAGGACTTAGGCAGGAGGAATGGGGCCAACAGGAACTGCAAGAAATTTAGCAAGAACAAATGTACCTTCACCTTTGGCAAAAATGCATACTGTTGACTGATTGTCTTGGCAACAGCTCTGTGGATAAGCACATAGAGGACCCTGTGAGCAGCAAGCGGAACATAAATAAGCAATGTGCCTTAGCAGCAAAGCAAGCCAACAGCATGCTGGGCTGCATGAACAGGAGCATAGCCAGTAGATCAAGGGAAGTGATTGTTTCCCTCTAGCTGGCACGCATTAGACTACATCTAGACAGCTGCATCAAGTTTTGGGTACCCTACTTCAGGAAAGACATCGACAAATTAGAGCAAATGCAGAGGAGGTACACAAAAGTGGTTGGTATCTTTAGCACATGTCATGTGAGGTACGGCTGAGGGAAGAGGGCTTGTTGATCTTGGAGGAAGGAAGGTTTCCAAGGAACCTAACAACAGCCCTTCAGTATGTTATGAATGTTACGAAAAGGAGGGAGCCAGGCTCTTCATAGTTGTGCAAGATGGGAAGATGGGAAACAAGAGGCTTAAAATTAAAACAGACTGTATTTAAATGAAACCTTTTTTCACCTTGGAAACAATCAAGCATTGGAAAGAGGTTATCCAGAGATGTCCTTGGAAGATTTCAAAGCCAGACTGGGTAACCTGAATTACCCAGTAATTCAGGTAATTGAATTACTGGTTACCCAGTTTGCCTGAATTACTGGGTAATTCAGGTAAACGGGGTAACCCTGAATTACTGGGTAACCTGAATTACTGGGTAACCTGGTAGCTCTGCAGTTCCATATTTATACTGACATGTCAAATTTTCCAAGTTTTCCCACAGGCTAAAGCTACATCTGCACTCTATATGTTGATATGATTTCAGATGTTTACCTCTTCCCCTGCCCATCTTTTTGAGTAGGAAAGAGAAGTAAGCACATTCAAGGCATTTTTCATCTGAAAGATAGTCGGCTGAGCATGTAGGGATTCATGCCATAGAATTGCCAACAGGATGTCAGAAATGTCTGTATCTCCCCCGTGATACCATATGCAGCTTAGACCACTTGTCTAGAACTGACAAAATTAATTCCTCTCTCCTTTCTGTTCAGTAACTTTCAGAGGACTTTTGTCCCTCCAATTTGCTAATCATACTTCGTGTCCTTTGGAACTTTTGTCATTAGCAGCAGCTAAGGGAAATAACACCAAATAGCTTTCTTTGGTTTGGCATCCTGTACATTAAATGTCACAATATCCTGCTGATATCAGCTCACTACCTGTCACTACAACACTGGATTGAGCCTATGTGTTTAGAAGGCATACAACTGGGTACCCATTACATACAATTTTTTTAACATGTAAGGTCATCAAGATGGTATTGTGATAATCCCCAGTACTTGAGATCAGGTGACCTCTCTCCCACAGCCAGGACAAGAAGTCTTCCAGTAGCCAAGGTTCAACCTGAGATACACAGTGTCACCCTCCAGAAGAGTGCTTCTCTCTCCCTCTGCTCCACATAATCCTGGGGTTTGGGGGAGAGCCTACCTCATGGTGCCCTAATGGAAGAGCTTCTAGAGTAGCCCATGGCAGCCTGCACTGTGTCAGCAGGAGGATGTACCCACAGACCCACGGCCCAGGCATCTTTGCTAACCCATAGACCTCTCTGCTTCTAAGTGTACCCAGACACTGAGGATGATCCTGTCCAACTCAGATCCTCATCTTCTAGGGAATGAAGGTGTTTGGTCCCATCCTTGCTCTACCCCATAGTCCTCACTGCCCTCCACCCACCTGGAAACTTACATGTCTGTAACCCAGCGATCCCACTGTGTCTTTAGAATACAGTTTATTTGGACTCCCACTGCTCTACCCCACCTCCTTCACACAGAAACTGATCCTGCCTTGCTTTGAACCTGTGGTCTCCCTGTTTTGCCTTTAGAAATCCCAGGCATCCAGGTTCCCCTTCTCCCCATCCATAGCTCTAATCTCTAGACTGTCCTCCCTTCATAGGTCTGTGGACACCTTCTGGGCCATTGTGGACTAGGACTTGTGAACCAGGGCAAGGAGGTGGGCTGACAAAGGGAAGGGACTAGAGCACAGTAGTAGTTTGTGACTACGGAAATTTGAAGAGAGGTTTTCATAACTACAGGAAGGGTGTAGGACAATTGCTGACTCTGTGGTTTTGTCTGTCCTCTCCAGGTGGCTAACACGGTCCCTTCTTCTCTGCTCAGGTCTTGTCACCCCTCACCTCATGCAAAGATGATGCTATGTAGCCTTCTGACTAAATGCAGCAAGCTCAGCAAGCTGAGAGGTGGGATAAGAAGGGTGATCTATGTCTTGGGAATACAATCCCACTCTCCCACCCACTGTCCCCACAGCCCCTTGGGGAAGTGAATGGGCCTAGTGAATGCCAAAGTCCCTGCAGAGGATGTTCCTGTGGCCCCCATTGTTACCGAAATCAGGAATCAAACTCCTTAACACCAATGTAGCATTAAGAAGCAGGCATTCTTTATTAAGGCGCTGGATGCACGGGGGATCGTTCCACCTAGCGTGCATACCGCAGGTTACATCAACCAAAGCTTATGTTGTCCGATTACATACATATGCATCAAATTTCCCAGAATGACAGGCATATTCATTCTATTTCCCAGAACTAATTATCATATTTGCATGCTCATTACGCATGCGTCCTTGAACTCCGAGGGGCTTCCGTGGGGGTCTCTGGTGGTCCTTGGTGGTCATACAGGTGTGTCCTTTAGTTGACCCCTTCTTATGGGCATGCGCAATATCACCTTGCTTATGTAACTTGCTTCCCTTCTTCATGGTGCATGGTCCCTAACAATGATTTGGCACCCTTATTCCTATTCTAACACAAACCGATTATTCTAACTACCCTCGACTCATTGTTAGGATGGGTTGGGGCTGTACTGGGAGCATAGCAGCATGTCCGTACCATTCCTCATCGAGTTGTCTTTGGGCACAGTAGCATATCCATAGCCATAGATGTACAAACACAATATTAAAGCATTGTCTACCCCGCTCCTATCTCTATGTTGCTTGGTTACAAAAGAACAAACTAATCACTGTGGTTACATCTGGTTACATGTGGAGACCATGTTCATCTTCCACATGGTCATTGATGCTGCTGACTACTCCTTTCATGCTCACATGGCACATATAGAAGACTGCATTTGAGAGAAGAAGCTACTGGACCTAGAAAGGGATATTATGGGGTGGAATTTGCATGGAAAGGGATGTTATGGGGTGTGAGAGCAAAGCCACCGGAGTGCAGAACTGGATGCAAAGCCTGGGGGTGATGTGCGAGATTGTAGGCAGCCCTTGGTCCCTCTGGCCATGATATTTTTTTCCCATGACAGGCCCAGGAATTGAACGGCATTTGACCAGAAATACAGGTTAGTGTTTGGGATGACTGAGAGGAAGGCTTGAGAATTTTTGTGATGTAGTTGGATATCCTGTAGCCTCTTGTACTCATACATAGTAATTTTGGATGTTACTTGTTTCCGTATTATGAAAGAAGGGAGCCAAGTACTTGAAGTGAAACAGGAGGGCTTCAAAAGGAAGAGATGTCTTTCTGCAGCTAAGGTGGAACTTCTGGGGCTGTTTCTGTCCTTGTAGAGGTGCAGAAATGTGTACCTCTGTAGCTGAGTGGGGTAATGCAGTGCTTTTGGGTACTAGCAGGGTCTTAGCTGTTTACTAAGCACAATGTTGCTGAAAGTGTGCTTAACCACAGCTCTGCAGTGATAAAGGGAGAGATCTGATACCCATTTTTTGTCAGAACTGATGTCTTCCCAGGGGAGCTGGTTCATTCACAGAGATTCAGGTAAGAAGCAGAGTTTGTCTAAAACAGCGGTTCAGATTCAATCTGAGCGGTCCTGCTCAGATGATCCAATATGAGAAAAATCTCTGTATTTCAATACCCTAAAGCATTTTACAGCTGCAAAGCAAACACTTTGCTGAGGTTTGAGAAGAGGGAAAGAACAGGAAGTGTGTGAATAGGTAGGCTGGATTTAGAATCTTTCTAAGGATCCTCAGATGATTCCCAGTTGGTACTGGAAACCCATGTGATCTCCCCTTGGATGCTGTGATGCCTCTGTTTCTGAAAGGCTGGGTAAGTGATTTGGAAAGGCAGTTGTATCTTCTTGCTGGTTTGAGTGGAAGAAGGAAAGGAAGATGGGGGATAGCACTTCTAGCCAGTGGGGACTGAGATCTGCATTGCATGCCCCATTGGCCCTTCACCTGGAACACCAGGTTCATGTGGGAGTGGTGTCCCCTGCAGCTGAGCTCAGCTACCCAGAGCTGTGAAGTAGTAGCAGCATCTTCTCTCTGTCCATAGCCCAGCAGAGTGCATAACCAAACCTCTGCTTGGTCACAGGCAGAAACAGACCCCCGATATTTTTTCCAGCATAGTGTCTTCCTGAGTGAGTGAGTTGTGTTGGTGGGAGTTTGGATAAGGACACTTCAGATCACCCTGACATCAGCATCTAAAGGTCCCCCCCAGAACTGTGTTACTTGCCTTTGCCATCAAACACCCACCCTTCCTTCTGCTTATTCCTCTGTCCATTTGTCCTTCCATTCATCCATCAATCCATCCATCCATTCAGCAGGTATCAGGGAGAACTCTGTACTGCTTTCTGCCCTTATCTGTCAGTGAACTTTTGTGTCCTGTCCACATCCATTTTGATACACTCTGAAGACTCCTGTTCCTGCCCCAGCCACCATCTTGCTCAGTCTGTCCCAGAGGGTGTCATCTCCTCATTCTCACGCTCAGGTGTTCCATCTTTTTCCCAAGAAGGCTGCACACACAAACAAGTTTGAACATGCTTTTATTGGTGGTCAGAAAGCAGAGCAGGAGGTGGCACTGTTGGGAAGCAGTGGGAGGAAGGGAATAATGTGAAACTGTGCATGCTTGGGACCTGAGTTTTTACCTTGCCATGGAGACTTTCCTTAGCACAGAAGCCTGTGCCTATGCCATGAGGGCATCTCCGACTCCATTTCAGCTGCCCCTGGAAGCCTCTGAGCATCAGCAGATGTTTGATGCATTGTGGAAATGGGGCACAGAACATTTTAGTCAAAGGAGGGAGAGTCAGGTAGGTCTTGGAGTGCAAACTTCCTCAGCTCTTCACATATCCAGGGCTCAAAATAGGAGACTCTTGTCAATACTTCAGGGAAGATGGAATATTTGCATCTGTAATAAAAAATGCCATGGACCTTCCCATTGCAGACTAATGGGCCACCAGAATCACCCTGTGAGGTAAAAGGAGTGGGAGGGGTCAGACATGTCAGAGCACAGGTCCCCCTGCCCTAAGGAAGAAACTGGCCCTCTTACCTCCCTCCATGTGAAGAACCTCTTCTTTCAACCATCTTCCTCCAGGCCCAGCTCTGCAGGCCTTACTACTCCTCTAAGCTGATCTGTGAAGAGATTCAGGCCTGGAGGCCATCTGAGGTTCAGAAACTGCCTTCACATCCCTGAAAAGAAGAATCTAGTTCTACTTTAGACACGTGGGGATATCCGAGCCATCCCGCTGCGTCAGGAGGAAATAGCAAAGGATTTACACGAGATCTAGAGCCTGCTGGAGCAGTGGCTAGGCTGGGTAGAATATCCCCAGGAATGTAAAAAGGCACACGATGTTGACAGTTGGGCAACTGCACCCCGGTTCAGGGAGCATGTCAGCTTCAGAACTCCTGCAAGGAGCTGCCTCAGCACATCATCCTGAAGAATCTAGTTCATTTTAATCCCCTTTGTCCCCCACCTGAGAACCAACCTGACTGTCTAGTCCCAGCCTCATCCCAGGCTCAGAGCCCAAAGCAACATTTACATGGAAAGTTGGTTTTTTGCCATTCTCATCGCCAGCATAGATCATGGGTGCAGGCCGATAGTGTTTGAAAGGCATCATGTCACACATTTCCTCATGCTGCACCTTCAGGTCCACCTCCATCAGCATACTGGTTGTTTTCCCTCTTATTGGTGTCTTGCCCCAGTCAGACACTTTGCATATAGTTCCTGGTAGCACATTCTTGTATTAGGGCAAGGGGATAAAACTCACTTTCTTATTCAGCTTGGCACTGGGCTGCAGCTGCCACGCAGAGAGAGCATAGGGAGTGGGAACAAGTTCATGGGGTTGGGGAAGTGAGGAAGGTGAGATCCGTTGGGCAGCAAGGATGTGTGAGGGCATATCTTCAGCAGCATGATGTCATTTACAAGTGTATCTCCTGAATAGTTGGGGTGGATGACGCAGTGGCCAACGTGGAATGCCTGCTGGCTCAGCTCTTTCTTATTTACATTGTGGGATCCCAGGGTCACAGTGATATTCACTTTCCTGCCAGAAAACACCGATGTGTTCCAGCTACACTGACCACAGCCACATGGCCCCCATGGCAGGTGGTCTGAGGGAGGTAGTGGGGGGATATGCCTCCCGAGACATTAGTTCTCAGCAAGTTGCTCTCTGTAGCCTGGGTTCCTTCCACATTCAACTGAAGGTCCCTTACCCCATGCTGACATAGGTCTGAGGTGTCCCATTCTGAAGACAAAAGGGAAGCAGGGAATGCGAGACACTGACCTCTCTTCTCCAACAGTAGCTCTGACCCATGGTATGAACCATGGACCAGGAGACCGCTGCCAAGGAGTCCTGTCCAGCCCCTGGCAGACAATTCTTGCAACTCACAGGGGATGGCCCAGCTCACAGAGAGCCCTGCTGTGCCTGAGGAGACACAGAGAACGCTTTCACCCCATACCAGGACTTGTGGCTCTTCATGACTGTGTGAGACTTAAAAAAAATCCCACGTACAAGAAAGACAGGCCCTTACATTTTACCAGCCACACAGTGAGCTGCTGAGAGCACTGCATCTTGGCAAATCAGGAGTCCTCCACATGCAGATTCATATGGCACATTTTGAATTAATAAACAAGCCATACAGGCTTGTTTGGGCTAAAGCCCAAGAATTTTGGCTTTAGCTTCCAATCTGCCAATGATCCTTCCTGGAAGAGAGATGAGAAGTGTTCGTATCACATACGTCCCTATTTCCCATCAAGTTCAGAGGTGGATGAGGGGAGAGGGTCATCCTCTGACGTCATAGGCCAATGATGCCAATTATTCTCCTTCCTTGGGCTGCCCAAAGCATTACTAATGCACAATGGAGAGAAAAACAAGCAACACTTCCTGTGGATGACTGACCACACCTGACTCTGCATCTCTGAAATGCTATCAAAGGGCAATACACTAGTACCTGTAATGCGTCACTGGTGTCACGCACAGTCTGAGCTGAGAGATATGAGTAGAGTAGAGAGTAGACATATGAGGAAAGGCAAGTCAGGTACCAGACAGATTTCCTGCTCAGTGCCCATTTCTGCCCTTGCATGTCCTTGTCTAAATCCCATCTCTCTGTACTCACCAGTCCCAGCCCACGGAACAAGGAGAAAAGCACTTGCGAGCAGAAGGAGAAGCAGCATTTCCTACTGGTGTCCTGAAGAGCCAAAACAGTTGTTATGGCCAGGCAGGAGACAGGTACAGAATGACAATCTATATAGACAAACTTTGGAGCTGAAACAGGAAACCTCAGCCTGCTATCAGCTTGTGTCATATGCTGCTTTTGTTCTTACAAACCCCAGACTGTGGTTTGGTGAGGGGTTCATGTCACAATCATGTCACCAAAACATGGTGACATGTTTTTGTCACCGTCTCCTGCAAAAGCTGGAGAGATCTGGGCTTACTAGAGGGAAGGGGCACAGCCCTCAGCTGCACTGGCTCTAATTTGGCTGTGAGCCTAGACAATAAAACCTCCAGGACAGGGAATGCACTTAAGGTGCTGACACTGAGGATGGAGACTGGACAGCCTCTCTGGGCAACTGATTCCAATGCTTCACTGTTCTCATCGTGAAAAAGGTTTTTTCTTACACGTAGCCTGAACCTATTTTATTTAATTATTTATTTTTTAATGTCTACCCATTATCTTTATGTCTCATACTCCCACCATTTCCTGCTGTGAAGAGACTGGTTCTATCTTCCTGATGGTTGCTTGCAGGTATTGGAAAGCTGCTGTTAGGTCCCCCCAAGCCCTCCTCTTCTGCCTGAACAAGTCCAGTTCCCTCAACCTCTCTTCAGTGTAGACCCCTATGGTACTCCACTTGTTACAGGCCTCCAGGTAGAGTATGGCCTATTAAGCACCACCACCACTCTCTGAGCCTGATAAACAGCTGGTAAAGCACCACCCCTAAAGGGGTGTGTAAAGCAGCATCCACCCCTTTGTGAATGCTCAGAGGACCAGAATCTAAGCATGAACTGGAGGTTAACTTTGATAAAAATGAAGACATATCATCTGTCCCTTGCATGAAGGGACTCCCTGCTATGAGTGGAGTAGGGTATACCAGAGGCAGATGGCTTTTAAAAGACTGAACTTCAGCAAGGTGAATCCAGGCACATCCTTCTACTGCTGCAAATGAATTGAAAGGCAAGTGGTCATTAGAAGTACTGGCTGAGGACAGGACACCTTTTAAAGAGCTGAGGCAGTGCAACTGATACACAGCAGAGGCAGAGACTTCCTCTCCTGGCTGTGATCAGAAGGGAAAGTCTCACTCCTAATGCCTGTGAGTGACGGAGCAGTCAGTAGCTTTGGCAGAGGTTAGAGGTGGGAGACTGAGAAGACAGAGCTCCAAATGGACCTCCACAGCCTGCTGCTCTTGGGCAAGTATCCTCCTGCTCCTGCTCCTTTCCCCAGCTGGTGGGAAATCTACTGCTGCTCCTGAGACAGGTAACAGGGTTGTTCTGCAACTTCATTTTCTGGTGAAAAAAAATATAAAACCTGAGAGCTCATCCAGGCACAATCTAAGGCTTACAATGAGAACAGAAATACCTCCCTTTTCTTTAAGATAAAGACTAACCTTGTCATCTGGGCATGGGTCTTTCACAGGAAGCTGCATGCTTGTCACATACCCTTTTACCCTCTCTTGGCTGCAGCGCAGTGCCTTTAATCATTGAAACGCTACCAGTTCCTTCACACTTCTAAATTGTCCAGGCCTCTGCCTTTCCAGGGACTGCAAGATGTCTAGCTCCCCTGCTTGGACAGAGGATGTGCATCCAGTCATGCCCACAACAAACCCCTCACCAAAACATTGAATTCAAACCTCACAGTCGCAGAGCTGCAGTGATACCTTCATTGAAGGAAATCAGAGGAGCCATAAATTAGGACAAATGTGTTTGGCTCTCATTCCCTCTAAACTGTGAGAGCTCAGCCAGGTGGCTTTCCAGGTTTCCATGCGTTAGGAAGCAACATTAACTGTTAGGATTGAAGATACATGGTGGAGAGAGAAGGGCCCTTCCACTATGTCTCTGTGCTTGGCTTTGGGCTTTGTCCAAGAAGCAGGAGACACTGTCTTTCAACAGCAACACAACTGATGACTAAGCTGAGAAGCCAGCTGTGACCTGTAGTTTATCTCACATGACTTTGTCTTTGATTTTGGCCCCTTGCAGGCTGAGGAACTTTACTGCCTGCAGGCTGAAGGGACTTATTATGGGATGCCAGGAGCAGCATTTTGGGCTTGTACAAGTGATACTATGGGATGTTTAAAGCAAGGGTCAAAGGTGTGGAAAGGGATGGGACTAAGGTGGCCTGAGGAGAAAAATGTGTGGGGAAGGGGGGATGAGGGGATAGAAGGAGCTGGTCATGTATAAACAGGCGTTAAACATTGGTGCACTTGTCTGGCCATGTGCTTTGCCAGATCTCATCTTGCCTTCTCATGAAACGCCATCTCTGTAAAGATTTTGAGAATGAGTTCTCTAAGTCCCAAGCCCATGAGAAGAGCAGGAACCGTGCTTCTGTCACAGTGCTGTGGGAACTGACAGACCACATATACATGCTGCGCAAGACTTGCTTCCACCCCTTCCTCCCCCAGCACTAGACTGCAAAGCTCATTCAGACAGCCACCATCCTTACCTCAGACATATTTACTTTTCCTGGAAGAAAGTCAGCCTCTTTCCTTTCAGCATTTGCAATCATTTCCACAGCTTTTCACGCTCCATTGGTGTTTGTATCCAAAGTGAGAGATCAAGCTCTATGTTGATTTTAAAGTTTGTGTGTTTTCTGGCTGGGTGTGAAACCAAGGAGGCACAAATTCAGTGTGAAACCTGAAGCATGATCATTCCTACAGGGCACAAGGGGAAGAATATACTGATGCAATCTCTGCAACCAAAAGAAGGTTGAAAGTACACAAAGGACATGGAAGGGCTGGATCAACCTGCAGGGGGTGGAAAAAGTTCCTTTCTCCACCCTTGCGTGAGGCAAGTGGAGATGGGAGGATCCAAGGGCCAGCTACTGTGTAGGCTGAGTGTCTAAGGCTGGTTACGGGGGGATACATCACACATACGTGCCTGTGCATGTGTTTGTGTGTGCCAGTGGGTCTGTGTCCCAGCAGCTGGAGTGGAGTTGGGGGCCTCAGGGGCTTGCCTGCACAGATGCCAGCAACCAGGAGACCTGGGATCCAGGGCAGCTACTGGGTCAACTGAATGTCTAAGGCTGAGTGTCCTAGTGTTACTGGGGGACCTCCGTGCCTAGGTGTGGGTGCTGGTGTGCGTGCAGAATGTTTCTATCCACCTTGATCCATGTCCCTGGTGTGTATGTGCAGTTGTGCCTGGGGTGCACATTTGAGTGTACCTGGAAGGTCTCAGCCACACTGGGGAGACATAGTGGGAGCTGCTGTAGCTGCTTCCCACAGATCCCAGTCCAGGCCTTACAGCAAGGCACCCTCTAGGTGCCCAGCCCTCTGGACACAGTCACCTCCAACAGCTCCCTCTGCTTTGGCGTGAGAGGAAACAAACTTTGGGCATCCATTCAGAAGCGGTAGTAAATTAGGCATTGCATGAAGTCTTCCATTTACTTCTCCCCAGTCTCACCTCAGCTGTCATCATGGACTTTTCACTGATTACTGCTTGACCTGCTTTGCTCCTGCTTCAGATTCCTTCCACCAGCACTCCACAGTGAATCCCCTGTTCAGAGAAGGGTGGGCAAGGTATTCCCCAGTTTCATCTGGGAGACTCGTAGGCCAACGCAGTGCAACTTCATTACATCAGGCTTGCAGGCTGTCTCAGAACTGGGAATTTTGGATCCAAGATCATCACCACAGGGAGTGGTCCCAGTCACGGATGCATCCCTGACCTTACAATGCCGCTGCTTGGTTTCAGCATCATGGAAGAATTTACCTGGGCATATTACCAGAATATGGGTGGAATAATGGTCCAGGCCCCACTGAGGTTATGAACATCACCAGTCCACCAGTCAGTCAGTCTGAGAGACTGGTTTACACATACTGAGCTGCGTGTGTTTGCCAGTACTTCAGCTGGGTGTGTTTAATCTGCATTGTCGTTAAAAATAAAGCTCTTCATCCAAGTCTAAGCTAATTTTATTGTAGACACTTCCAACTGAGTTGTGCACCTACACCTGTGCTGCCTTCATAGGGAAAGAGAGAGGAACTGGTATCTCAGCAGGAGAGGATCTGGATCACAGGAATCACACTGGAAATAATAATTTGTTCATTTTTCATTCTGAATAGATATGAGGAAAAAAAATCTTGGAGATGATAGTTAAAAATCAATCTGTCTGATCAAAGCCATGAACAACCTGATAGATATTTGAAGCTGGCCCAGCTATGAGTGGGAGCTGGACCTTCAGAGGTCTGTTCCATCCACGGTTTGAAGCCATCATTCCAGTTTAAGTGTCCTGTACCCTCACTTTCTACACGTTGCCCAAAAGCAGAGAGCAACAGCATTGCAGAAGAGGTGGGCTTTAGAGTTTCTTCCAATTAAACATCTTGTTCATTTGTGGTTAAGCTCAAGATTGGCGAGGGTGATTGATTAGGGAGGGGAGTATTTTGTAGTATGGGTGAGGTCAAAAGTTTATGGTAAGGTCTGTCTTCAGTCACAGATATTATCTGCGTTATTTCTAGCTGCTGAAGTCAAAACTAGATGAGGGAACTGAGGAAGTTACACTTTCAGCTTTCTTTACTGTTTGCTTCTTTGTCAGTACCCTTTAATCTGTGCTGCAAAAAGACAGTGTTTCAACCAGCACATGAAAAGGAGAAGAAATTGCATACGAGCACTTTGTGTATCTTTAGAATGGGCAATGTGACTTGGCTCGTGGAGAGTGCTTTTCTTCCCAAATGCCCTTTCTTTCCTGAAAGTTGAAATCAAGTGTAAGGTTTCAGGCAATCCACGGAATTTTAGATGTTCTTTAATTAAATACGTCAACACAGATGAATGAGGACTGAATAGGAAGATGGGCAGCTCTAGTCCAAGGCTGAACTCAACTAATGGAATTAAAAAAAGGTCAAATTCCTGGATATAGCCAGTCTGTTATATAAGTAACTCATTTATTACTGTGCCAGGCTCACCAGTCAGAAAGTCTCTAGTTTTTGATCCTTGAGAAATACAAACATAAATACAAACCAATCCTTCCAGATGGCATGAAGTAAGAAGTTCTTAGATTGTGTACCAAAGATGATATTATAAAAAACTCTAACAATATGGGTGGAACAAAGAAATAAAGTGTGTTCATTTTTTGTAATACCTACTTTGGAATCTAAAATAGAAGAAGGCTGGAACAGGAATAATTCCCAAGGGGAAAAAGAGGAGTTCCCATAAAAACTTTCAGAAGGGGTAGTTTGTGGTTTTTCTCATTTTTTCATACACATTGCCCTCCCACTCCTTCCACCACTCTCGAGAGAGTGCTAAGTGTTGCAAACTATGCAGGCTTCTGTAAAACCTATATTCATATTAAGTAAGAAGAGAGGAGAAGAGGTTTCACAATGATTCCTTTGACCATGAATGAAACACAAAACTTTTATTGCAATGGGGTGGAAAGCTGTGGGGGCAGGTCCCAGGCCATTTACTTGATAGACTGAGTACCTCTCTGCATCTCTAGAACTAATCTCAACAGACAAACAGAAGGAGGAAAACTATCGTCTTCTACAGGTTCATATAGTTCAGTCTATAAAATTGATATTTTTTTCCAGGGCTTGCTTTGTTTTTTTTTTTAAATCTTCATACATGACACAAATCAAAATAACCTCTCTCTAGCTTGCCTCTCTCTAAACCCCATTTACGTTTGTATGCAAAAGGAATGAAGGTTTAGGAAATTTGACTTGTTTTGCTGAAATGTCATTTTATAGATTTGAAGACTTCCGATGATGCACAGATATAGCAACTAAAGGTCTTCACCTCATTGTGAACATGTTCTAGAAAAGTCCATTTTTTTGCCTGTGATAATGGAAAGAGTATAGAGGTAGACCTGTTCCCTTTTGGAGGTGCAGTTGGATGCCAGAGAAGACATCCTAGGACATATCAGGTGGCAGCTGGTATGTACATGTGGGTGACTCAATTTAGCCCTTAGTCAATAGATTCAGCCATGTATGAAGATCACCTCAGCTGACCAAGTGAGAGTCCACTTCTGAGTGAGCTGGTTTAATCTCCAGACTCCACTGACTGTATCAAGTAATGCTCTGTGGGGGTTGCCTCAGCCAACAGCCAAACACCCATGCAGCCTCTCATTCCCTTCTCTTGTGGGATAGTGAGAAAATGGAAGGAAGGAGACAAGGTTCATGGATTGAGATAATGACAGATTAATAGGAAAACCACAGGGAAACCATAGGAAAACCATAGGAAACTGTCTGTGTCCAGCACGGGGGCAGCAACTGACCTCTTCTCACTCCTGCAGCCTCACCTACGCCCTCACCCCAAAACCTTGCTGCATAAATCTGATACACGGTTATCAACACTGTTTTAGCCACAAATACAAAGCACAGCACTGTATGGGCTGCTCTGAAGAAAGTTAATTCCATCCCAGCCAGACCCAGTACACCCTGCATTTACTATGTTGCACAGACGGTCACAGAGTGTTTATTAAAAAGTAATAATAATTTATTGGGATCTTTGCAAAGGGTAATGTTCACAAGGTGAATCAAAAGCTCCCAGAAAGGATGCTTGGTCCCTGTCCAGATGGAGATGGGACTCCCTGTTGCAAGAGTCTTTGCAGCAGCATCTTCAGGTAGATAGGATGAGACTCCCAAAATATTTTTCTCCTGAATTCTTCTATTGAGCTGGTCTATGGCCCTCTTTGACCACTCCAGCACATACACGATCCACTACTATTTTTCATCTTAACTGTGCACAAAACATTTCCTATCCTATGTTCAAATGTCCATACTTTGGGACCATTCCTTCCTCTGTGATTTCCAGGTGTCTTACCTATGTAGAAACCCATCTATTCCTAGGCAGGAACTGCCAGGAGAAGTCTCTGGGGCAGAATGATTCTCAATCCAGGATGTGAACCAATACATTGAAATATACAAATAGAGCCTATCATTTAGTCTAGGTTTATCACCATGTCCCAGGTCAGGCCATTGTCTCATCTATGCTCAGACTAGCAGGGCAGTTCCTGGACCACCCAGGAAATTAATGACTCAGTAGAATGAGTTTGTACAAAGCTACACCACAGTTATAGCTAAAGGACAAACCTGAATTTCATCCTTCTACCACACAACTACATTTCCTTAGCTCTTGTCACAATTGTAATAAAAGTCTAGGAACCGATGCACACAAAACCACACCAGTGCATGTTTTGGAATCTCAGTTCAGGACAATCAGATCATTTGCCCGCTGACAGGAATGTAGTGCTGTTGAGATGCTTTTCAGAAACCCATCTGGTCTGCTGGTTCAAAAAGGCACATACCTCAAAGGTTCTGTGTCATTGTGCATACCTGATCAGTAGAGATTACACTTATAGCTTCTGTATTTGCAAGCTGGGACCGTATTGTTGGTAGGGGCAGAGCTAAATGTATTCATAACCCTCCTCTCACTTTTAAATCATTTTTCTTGCTTCTAGACCAGACAATGAGCCATCTTGAAAGCAGTTATGAAAATCAGAGAGCTTGGATGTGGATATAAATCCAAACACTTGGCAAGCACAGAAATATTGGTGACACCTGTGCTATTTCTCTCCTACAAGGATGTTGGTTTTTTTGAAGAAATGCTTACACATTAATTAGTCCAAGGAAAGAAATTGCCCTAAGAGCCCCACAGCTAGGGCACTCACTTACATGAGTCTCTCAGGATGTTGGAAACTTTGTCTCCTTTCCAGGGAAAAAGACTACCTTAGGCTCAGATGAAAAGTTTTCATAAGGCTGATATTTCAGTTTCACTTAATAATTGACAAGAGCTTGTTCATGCCTTATCAAAAGCCCTGTATTTGTTCACAGATGTTCTCAAAGCCTTCTTTATGTTGTTATTTCTTAAGCTGTAGATGAGGGGATTGACCAGTGGAGTCAGAACTGTGTAGCAGACAGAGAACACTTTGTTGAGGCCTCCCAGTGTGTTTGTTTTTGGTACCAAGTACACAACAATCAGGGTCCCATAGAAAAGTGTCACCACAGTGAGGTGGGAAGAACAGGTAGAAAAAGCCTTATGCCTTCCTGTGGAGGATGGGATCCTGAGGACAGTATTGCTGATGTACACATAAGATATGAGTGTCAAGAGAAATGGGGGTAATGTCAAAAGGGAGGCCAAGATGAACGTTACAAGCTCGATCCAGTGGGTATCGCTGCAGGAGAGCTTTACCACCAGTGTGAAGTCACAGAAGAAATGATCAATAACATTTGGGCCACAGAAAGCTGTGGCATCAGAGAGGTGACTATGGCACTAGCCAACAACCCATTTACCCAAAATCCACCTGCTAACTGGAGGCAGCACCTGCCACAATGATTCATTGACCATGAATGAAACACAAAGCTTTCATCTCAGTGGGATGAAATTAAGCTTCTTTCAGAAACAATGGTGAGAAAGGTGGCTTTTGCTTTTTGTGAGGTACCCACCAAGATCACTGCTTTCCAGTTCTCTTTGACAGCCCTTTTGCTTCTTGTTTAAATTCTGCTCCCTCACCGCTGTTGTGTCACCTCTCAAGTGTGATGGGAAAAGGAGCCCATCCACTGTTCATCTTTGAGTCTTTCAGGATAGCATTCAGCAGCTATGGAGAGAAGCTTACCTGAGGCACTTCAGGGCTTTAGATCTGGGGCTCTGCCCCGTGGAGATAGGGATGAGGGCTAGTAGAACCCATGTGCTCAGGATCCCATGGGCTTTCTCCAAAAGCACTGCAGAGTTCAGCTGTGCCTATGAGGAGAACATGAGTAGCAGGTGGATCCCATTCCTCCAGAGCCAGACTGTGACTGGCTCACAATAAGAGCTGACTCTGTCTATCCTGATCATTGTCTGTAATTAACACCTTCAGTTTTGCAGTGAGGTTGATCTCAGCTCTGTGTATAACTAGAAAAGCTAAAAATATTATTTCTAAATGCCAGTAGTCAACCTGGAACCCTTCCTCCCTGATGTGCAATGTAGAGAAATGGACATCTGGAGATAATTGTTTCCTTTCTCTAACATTTCTGTCCAAAGATGTTGGAGTTATGTGACTGCCATGTAGATAGACCCTGCCTGCCTTGCTGCCCTGGCTCAAATGAGAGCTTAAGGGCTGGGTGAATTACTTATTCCCTCTCTTTGGGTTTGAGCTGAATTGCTTAAGTATGAGCATCTTGTGCCATTTGATGAGACATTGCCACATGGGAGCTGGCAGGTGAGACAGAGGAGACCCATGTCCTACAGGAGCATTCAGCTGGTGGCTGTAGAGAATATTTCAGGTCATCCAAAACATTACCAAATGCTTATTTTTAGGTAACTAAGTTGTGCCCCAAAAAGTAGCTGAGAAGAATCCCAGCCCTAGATCCCAGGCAGCATTAGAATTGGTGAGCTAAATCACGTCTTTTCATTGAACTGGAGGCAGGCTGATCTCCATACAGAACCGCAGATACTGATGTTGATAGAAATCACAGAGCTGGGTATATGCAGAGGCGAGATCAGAGTGTTGTAGACCCCAGGCTTTCAGGCCTGAAGGAACTGGAAGAAAACTTACTTTCTTTGCCTGACTTCTTTCTGCAGTGCCGTGAAAGACTAGAAATGGGTCTGCCCTCTGACAGTGACAGGTTCCTTCCTCCCATGACTTCATCTTCCACATCATCCCACTGATGGTGTTAAGAGAGCTGTTGCCTTTAGGTCCAGCCAGCCCTTTCCTTCAGCATCGTGGATTCCCTGGAGAAAAGAGCTTTATGCAACGAAAGAAAAGATAAAGTGTGAAGAAGCAATGAGGCAGAACCAGGAGAGGTTGTCCCAGCGAGTGGAGGGACCAGTGTATCTGTGCAAGAAAAGCTTGGACAATCTGGCATAAAGGACGTGGCAGGTGTGATCTCAGCTGCAGGGCAGCAGGTGGTACTGGACAGAAAGTAGTTTTGGCATGACATTTTGGGAGTTGGGTCCTTGTATGAACTGCCACAGGTCCCTAACATGATTGGCATGGCATTGCTCTGTAGGAGCCTTTCTCTGCACTGCTTCGACAGAGACTCCTAAGTCAGGGGCTCTGGCAGGGATGCAAAACTGTTCAATATTTAAGGTGAGAACACAGGCATACCACATTCCTTTTACCTGCAAGAAATAAAGACTCTGCTGATCAAAATTAGCATGCCATTTGAAATAAAGTGTACTTATTTGCTTTGGGATTTGGTATGTATTAAGTGAGAAATATTTGTAAAAACAAGGTGTAGGGACAAACCCTACAGACTCTGAGGAAATGACAGCTGGGTGTCTCCTAACCTTCCCTGAAGTGGCTGATTCTGAACTAAATTTACTTCTGGCTGTCTCTGGGATTGTTTCCCATTGGAAGCAAAAGAGCAAAGATGATGAGATCAGAGGAATCTCTCTTCACTAGTGGTTTTTAAAGTTTGGTGAGGTCAGTGACCTCCTTACAGCAAGTGTAGTTATTTTTTCTTTTACCAGATGATTCTTATTCTGTTAGAAAAACACCAAAGTACTCCAAAAACTGTGGTATATCCCCTAGAAGATAAACTGTCTGAAATCTTAAGCAAAATGCAAAGGCAATAAGGAGATTTAATTTTTTTTTAATGTTTGTTTTGAAATGGTTAATTCCCTCAGTCTTCTTTGCTTTCCTCCTTCCTTCCTTCTATTATGGCAATAAAAGGTAAAGCAACCAATAAAGCAGTGGAAGTAATCATCAATTTACTGAAAGTGAACCCACATCCCCTAAAATTTCTTTCCCAAAGCGTTAAGTAATTTTGATAACATTTCAACAAGATAGAGTTCCACTAACTGTGAGGAGAATTTAGAACTCCAGCTCAGGTGGACAAATATCTGCCACCACATGAAGACAGGATTGTATTCTGAGGCATACAGTATATCCTTCAGGAGACAATTATGCAGAGGATTTTACACACCATCTAAAAATCCAAAGGCACACAAATAGTCATAGAGGAATATCTTAAAAATAATGTATTTCTAGCACGTTATTTTTATCTACTTAGGCTGTTTCTTTTTATTGTTTTCTTCTTCAGTGTCTTAAAAATGTAAATCTAGGGAAGAATGAGGGAAAATCATGACCAACAACCTGAAACTGAGCACATAGAATCATAGAATCATAAAAACATAGAATCATAGAATCATAGAATAGTTTGGGTTGGAAGGGACCTTTAAAGGTCATCTAGTTCAACGCCCCCTGCAGTGAGCAGGGACAATCATGGTGATTTGTTTCTCATGTTAATTGATTATTTGATTAATGATTTCTATGTTCTTAAGTAAAGATCTGATTTTATATTAAAAAACATTAAAACCATAAATATTGGATAGAGTATCAATAGGCACGCTGAGGTAACTATAGGAGCGCATTCTCCTTTACAACAGGGAGAAACAGTCCTTTAAGGTACAATTTCAGAAGCAGAGGGATGCCTGGAAAATTCAGATGAATTCCATTCTTAAAGTGCCTTTTCCTCTCTGCTGACCAAAAAGGGAGATTGACTCAAGAGATCACCATTATTTGCATTCCATCAGATGACTAAGGAGAAGAAATCTATGGACAGTAATAAACTCTAGTCTCAGCTCATATAAATAAGTATAAACACTTGATCAAAGCTACCAGATAGTCATCTCCATTGAGTTTGTGCTCTTGCTTCCCTTTCTAGAGGATTCAGAGTAACAAACACTTCTAAGGTACCATTCACCTCACCCTGCTCTGGGTATCCTCGGTTCAGATAATTTCTCCTGAAGTACTACCATTGTTGTGGCATGTGAACTTCAGTGAAAGCAATGTCACCCTTATTAGTAGCAAAGGTTGACAGAACACTGCAACTACCCATGAGTGTGGACCATGCAGAACAGGGCTGAAACGTATGGGCACATGGCTATGTGTATTAATTTGTCTTGGGAAATGGTACAATTTTCCAGAACGCTGCTTTGATCACTTTGTTGCGCAGGCTGTAGATCAGAGGGTTCAGAGTGGGAGTCACCAGAGTGTACATAATGCTCACTGTTTTGTTTTTCTTCTCTAATGGAGTGCTAGTTGGCTGGATATAGGTGTAGATGATGGTGGAGTAGAACAAGCCAACAATAGCAAGGTGTGAGGAGCAGGTGGAGAAGGCTTTCCACTTCCCTGCAGAACCCTGGATTTTCAGAATGGTGATGATGATGAGGCAATAGGAGAGGATAACCAGCAGGAAGCTTCCCATGCCTAAGATGATGTCTGCCATGTAAACCATGATTTCATTGAGATAGGTTGAGCTACAGGACAGGGCAAGGACCGGGGGTATCTCACACAAGAAATTTTGGACTAAATTTGGCCCACAGAAGTCCAGCTGTGCCACGAGAAAGGTGTTTATGAGGGAATTGATGGTACCAACTCCCCAGACACCAGCCATTAAAGAGATGCAGGTCCCCTTGCTCATCATGGTTATGTAGTGAAAGGGCTGGCAGATGGCCAGGTACCGGTCGTAAGACATGACTGTTAACAGTATAAGCTCTGTTGAGCCTGAGAAGGTGAAGGTGTAGAGCTGTGCTACACAGCCCTCAAAAGAGATGGTGTTCTTGCCCAGGATCAGGTTCTCCAACATCTTGGGCAGAACTGAGGAGACACCTACTAAGTCAAGGATGGCCAGGTTGGAGATGAAAAAGTACATAGGGGTGTGAAGTGGTGGGTGGACAATGGTAGCTATAATGACAAATGAGTTGCTGAGGATAGCAGTGAGGTAGAGACACAAAGATATTGCAATATAGAGACCTTGGAGGTGAGGATTGTCAAAAACACCCTCAAGGATGAATTCAGAGACCTTGGTGAGATTCTGTGGATACATTTGCCTTGGTGTCCCCTACGTAGAAATAAAAATAAAGACATTACTGAATTACAGCCAGAACATATTAAATCCAATGTTAAAAATAGAGCAAGACAGAGAGAGAGACAGATGTGTTTCCAAAGGCAAAACCCACCCCCCCAAAACTCAAAAGAAACCAAAACCCCACAACAGAGAAAATAAGGGAGAAAATATTTCAGTGTACAAGGAAAGTCACATCAGTACTTGAACAGAATGATAGATATTACAATAATAATAACAGATAAATAAGATAAATTAATTTATGGATGTAGTTCTTAAAAGGATTAACAGGACTTTTTTTTTTTTTTTTTCCCCCCTGAAATAGTATCAGAGATGTTTTAAAGCAATCACATTGCATAGTGGATCTTCCCTGACTATGGTATGGACTTAGACTTTTACACATGAATCCCAAAACATAGATGCTGAGACCTAATTTCCACCAGGGCTGTTTGGGTACAAAAATGAATCTACATTGGGCTAAAAGCAAGGCCTTTCAGAAGTGAAAGCAAGAAGAGGAAAAAAGAATAGTGTATCTTTGTACTACAGGGTGATAGGTAGACAGAAGAGAACAGATATGAATTTATTAATTTATTAAACAAATACGCAATTTAAATAATTACTTTTCTAAAAGAATCTTAAAGTTACCTGAGAAACAGAGAACAATGTTTGGCAGCTGTGCATCATGCACCATACATACTTTATCTAACTATGACTGATCAGGGCTGTGAAGGGATCTTAGCTACTGAAGGTGCAAACCTATTAATTGCAAGCGAAGAAGGGTGACTTTTCTGACCATTTCTGGCAATTGTCCTCCAGGAATCTGATTGATAACAGAGAAATCAGAGACTGTCTGCATGAGGATTTACTCAACAGTGTAAGGCTGAAGCTGCCTCTGGGCTGGCATTTCACCAAGCTAGAGTGCTCCTAGCTGCAACTGGAGATCTTCCCAAATATGAACATTTCTAGTACATTTTAAATAGTTCTCTCTGGTCCACCCAATTTTGACCATCCAAAATTGTGCCTGGAATTCCATTCCAAATGGCCAGGAAGAGGCTCTGATACTCAGGTACAACAAACAGAGTTATAGTTTCTGCCTTGGAATCTAATAGCACAGAATTAGATATTCAGTAGAATTAACCTCATCTCATTGCACTTCCAGGCAATCTGCAAACAGACTCTGCTGGTGGTTTCCCCTTCCACTAGTGTCAATGGAGAGAGACTGATTCTTCTATAGCATCACTCATCTCTTGATGAAGGTTCAAGTCTAAGACGGTTGACCTGAACCACTGGGCAGAGGCACCAGCCTTTCCGATCCGGTGTTGATTAAAACTTAGCTCAGAATTAGGTAACTAACTTGGGGTTGAATGAATCTCCAATTATCATGTGTTTCATACAATATTAAGACATTACTGGGTTGAAGAAGTGTGGAGCAAGTGTCTGTTCATTTTCCATCAAATTGAAGATGGTGATATAAACATTTGTGACACTAAAATATTAATTTAAAACTGTAACAGTTAGTTCTGTTTACCTATGGCACTGAAAGAGTCAGACAAAGATAGAACATGGAATACAACTCATTGTTGCATTATTAGACACAGTGAAGAATACACAAAAGAGAAAACAGCAAAGAAAATAGAAAAGGGACCAGCAACAAAGGATTAAAATTCTCACCTTTCATCATAGGCACAAACAGTGTTCACAAGCCCTTCTGAAACAGTATCTTAAAATATGCCCCATCTATCAAGGTAGTTTCTTCTGGAGATTTCTCCTTCCTCATGAAGGTAGCCTAGAATGAGCTCGAAAGCATGCCCCGAGAGGAGGAGCCAAGTGGTGGTAACTTAGTTCAGCACTGAAGTCATGACCTGCAATAACTTAACCAATTCCCAGTGGAGTGGAACCCAGGCAGGTTTGGTAGCTAATTTGCCTCTACGGGCAAAGTTTCTCCTTGTTTTCCCTCCTTGACAACACTGATATCAGTAAAGCTGATTTCTGCTCCTAACTTCTGTTTGTGATTTGTGGGCATGGAAACTAACAGTGTACTGAGTTGTATCATGAGGAGCATACCCAGCAAGCTATGGAGGGAAGTGTTTATTCCTTTTACCTGGCACTGGCTAGACAGAATCTGGAATAGTACCCCCAGTTTGTGGTTCTCCAGTATAAGAAAGATGTTCATAAGCTTGGGTGAGTCTGTTGGAGATGACCAAGATGGCCAAAGTGCTGGAAGAACACACTGTATTTGGTGAGACTCAGGGAACTGAGTTTCTTGATCCTGGAGAACAGAAGGCTTAGTGGGACCTTATGACAGCTTTCCAGTACCAATGGAGAGGCTTCTGAGAAGAAAAACACAGGTCCTTTATAGAAGTACATGACAGGAGGACAAGACAATGATCACAGATAAAAAAAGTGGAGGTTCTAAGTGAATTTAATGAAAAAAAATTGCTCTGACAATAATTATGCATTGAAAGTGATCCATGGAATTCCGTCTTCGGAGGCTTTCAAGATGTGACCAGGCTAAGCCAAGATCCACCTGCTAACTGGAGGCAGCACCTGCCATTCATTATGGTTGTGTAATGCAATGGTTTGCATATCGCAATGTACCGGTCATAAGACATGACAGTCAGGAGACAACATCCTGCACCTGCTAGTCCAGTGAAGAAAAAATACTGCAGAAAACAACCATTAAGTGAAATAACATACTTGTTTGTTAGGAAACTTGCCAGCATTTGGGGCAGAATGGTGGAAGTGCAACAGGTCTCCAAGAATGACAGATTCCCCAGGAAAAAGAACATGGGCTTGCGAAGGTGATGATCAGTCACAACCAGCACCATGATCAGGAGGTTCCCTGATACAGTTGTAATGTAGGTCACTAGGAACATCAAGAAGAGGATAAACTGTACTTCTGGACTACTTTGGAAACCAAGGATGATGAATTCCACAACAGCTGTTTCATTCCACTGCTCTGCTCTTCTCATGACTATAAGAGTTATAGTAAAGTCCATGAAAATATTTTGAGATTTTGAGAAAAGCCTAACAACTTTCAGTGCAGGTATGTTAATTAACACAGGAAGAGAAATCTTCTCTATGAAATTCCCTGGAAAGATTACAAATAAAAATCCTGGTTTCCCAAGAGGGTATTTATGCCAGCTAACTGAATGTCTGTGAGGCTAATCTCCATCACCTTCCCCATCAGAGTCAAGATTCACCCATCCCCCTTACAGAAGTTATCAAGATCACACAAAATATGTGTCTAAAAATCAGAAGTATCATACTGAGTTCCATACTTTGAACATAAAGACTTAGTCTGCTTTTAAACTATTATTCAGATGCAAAAAAAAAAAGAAAAAAAAACCCAGAAAGTTGGTTTACAGCCTTCATGTCAGATAAGAAAAATCTGTGTTTGGTACTACACACTCTCAGTGAACATTATGGACCTAACTTTCTTTGATGCTGTGGAAAAGCCAAGTTGCGGTGATTGGGCAGAGAACAGAAATTCTTCAGTCACCAGTATTTGTTTCGAAGTTCAACCAAAGTTTTCATTCTGTGCAACGGAAATATATGATTTTCTTGTGCCTTTTTTTTTGGTAAAAGTACTGAATACAGTTTAAATAAAACCTCTCATTCTGAAAGCATCAGAGTACAATTTATAACAATGAGTAAAATATCTTTCATCATTACCCATCCTCTTACCTTTTTTCCCCCAAAACTATTAACCATTTTCAAGCTGAATTCACAGTCACTTGAGTTTTCTTGAAACTCTCATTTTGTCCATACTTGTTAATGAGTGCTCCCACACACACGAACCATTCCTCCCACAGGAAACAAAAAAAACTTCACCTGCAATAAGGGGTTATTCAGTATTTACATGTTTCATTTTCATGTGCCTTGGCATAACACACAATAGAGTGCCAAAGAGAGAAGCAAGAATGATGTTTCTCCATGAGAGAGGAGTAATCAGGAGACAAGGGTGTCCAAAACATAGGCAGAGGCAGTGACAGGGTGCAATCCTGCAGCACACACGAAAGGTTAGCAGAACAGGCCCAGCGATATTAGCAGGTTCCTTTGAGGGCCAGTGATCATCTGATAAATGCAAGGTGACAAGTCAGGTTCAAGGTCAATCCAGGAAGCCTAGCAACAAGTCAGGAAGAGCAGGTGACAGGGCTAGGCACAGGACTGATAACAGCACAGCTCACGCAAGTGGGAGGGGTACCTTACAGCACAGCTCACACAAGTCGGGGGAAGAACACCCAGGCCTGAGCTTATGTGGAGCTGCTGAAGCTATGGGCAGAGGATGAAGGTCCAAGATGAGTCTGGTCATGGCATCTATGCTCTCTTGAGGCCCTGATATATTCCAGATTTAAATTTCTGAAGAAATTCAATGGGCTTAACGTAGGGTAGGATTCAATCTGAAACAAGATGTTTAAATTAGGCATCTAAACTCAAAAGGTAAAATACTTTCACAATGTTTGATGTTTACATTGTCAATGAATAGAATGTATGAAGTGGTTTCATTTCATCTAGAGATCATTTTCCATACAGCACAGGTCTGACTGAATCCAAGGCTGCTCATGGATAGCCTGAACCCCCCTTACACAACACTAAGTCTCTCATGTAATGTCCCTTTCCCAGTTCCTTGCTCCTGCCATGACTCTGTGTTCAAATTACCACAAGTGGAAAATGTAAAGAAGGCCTAAATCTAGAAACAACCATCTCATCTCCTGTTACCATGGACTGTGTCACAAGCATATATAGGATATACAGTTCTTTACTAATGTATTGTTTAAGGATTTGTCTTCAATAAACACGTCCCAGTGAATAAGGGCAAGGAGAGTGAGGACTGTGTAAACCACAGGGGAAAAGCTCTGCACAGAAATTAAAGAGAATCTGAATTGGCCAAAAAGAAGGAGCCTAAGCATTTGAAATATAATTTTCCCTTTACTTCATCAGGGGAACAACATCATGTCTCGGTCTGCTCAAAGGGTTGAGAAGCAGGAGAGCAGTCTGTTTAGAACAGTATCACCAATGAAACATAAAAAGGCTTTACTAGGGAGCTGCAGCCATTTCTATTTAGCTTTATATATGCTAAATAGCTATATATAAATACATAGCTATATATAAATCTATAGCATACATTTATATATGCTTTCAGGCTTTATTCAAATATAACATGAGCCTCTATTTGCATTTGGTTTTCCCACCCTGAAGTTGTAGAAGCGTCTTAAAAAAATAATTTCAAATAAAACTCCTGATTTATATGTGTGCTGTGGTAATAGTAGGGGAAAAAATTAGGAGGGAAGTGAGATGAAAAGGTGTGATCTTATGGTACAGATTAGGTTTTAGTTGTCTTGCAAGGAGGGTGGGTAAACAGCACAACAAGATGCAAACTGCCCAACACTCCAGGTCCAGAAAGCAAGGAGAAGCAAGGTGTTGCTCTGCTTTCGTCCTACACAGCAGAAACAGTGTTCTGCAACAGAGCTGAATAAAAAGCTACTAAGAAAATACTGAAGAAGAGTCCACAGTTTGAATGGGAGATAGGCAAGGTGGTCCCTTCAAATAATCAGCTAGGGAGTCCAGTGGATATACACACAGGAAAATGATGTGTTCATAGGCAAGTCTTTGACACGTTTCCTTCTCACATCCCCAAGCTGTATTTTTGTAATGCAAAGAAGAACAAGGGAGCAGCACTGTCCATCAGCTCCTAGCCAGGGACAAAAGGACACATCCATATTTAACTCCTCTTTCAAGGGCTGAGGAAGCAGAAAAAGGGTTAAAGGTTAACCTGCTAGCTAAGGAATAATCCAGTTCTTAAATCTCTGTCAGTGCAGATGAGTCTATTTCTCTGTGCTTTCTGTAAAGATACCTGGAGTAGACAGTTGATCTAGTTTGTGAGGGTATCTGGCTAGCAGCTATTCAGCATTAAAGGGGGGTGTGCGTGGGAGACAGAGAAGAGAAAATTGAGGAAACTTAAATTTCTGGACACACAAACCCTAATGAGGAGATAGCTGAGACAACAAAAACTACTAGAACTCATCCTGGACGTTCCCTGAGGAAGCCTGGAAACTGCTGTGACAACTGTTGCACCTTTACTAGCTGCTTGTTGCTGTGCTCTGCCCCCCTCTCCCCCCCCGCTGGGAAACCCACATGCTTAAGGAGAACAAATGTGTGCTCTTTTTGCAGAAAGTGTCAGAGAACTGGTCCATGATATTGAACAGATATAATCTGTGGGGTCTGGTGGAGCAGCATGGATCTTTGAAAGTCTGGCTTGTTCAGGACTCAATATAAGGTAAGACACACAGCTGCAGTAGGTTTTTTGTCTTGCACAAGAAAAACACTTTTGAAGGGCTGGAGGAAGAACAATACCAAAAGGAATTTAAGAAGAGCAACACTGTTCAGTGTCTACGGATGGGACATAATGAAGCTTCACAAGTTACAGACTGCATAATTAGGAAGGAAAAAAGCATACCTGTAGGGAATTGCTGCCTGAATACCAATTGTACATTCGAATGCATTAGACAGAAATCCACTCCCAGATTCCACTGCCTTGAAAGACAAAAAAAGCAGCACTGTGGGCTACTGAAATTGGTAAATCACAGAGGCTAGGAGGTGACAGTGAGTACATGCATCTGTTCTTGCAAGCAGCTTTAGCTAATAGGAATACAGATACTCTTCCACTGTGGCAGCCTCATTTGAATGGCATAATAGATATTAGGATTTAAAATTATTGACATCAGGTTTTTATGCTTAAAATGTTAGAGGAAGATATACCATCCCAGATCTACCAGCTTGGGAGAGGTGAGACTGCACTGCTCCATGTCCATGGGTCTAACCAGTAGAGAGGCTGAAGATGTGTTCCCAGCAGGTACACACACAAATGCACCTAGGTATACTACATATACACTACATATACACACACACATATATATATATACACACACATATTCATGGTCAGCCACACAGATCACAGACAGACACTCAGAGCACTCACACAAACACAGACAGCATCAACAGCCTCATCCTGCTCCCTTCTCTGGCTGGACAGAACGGAAGTGTACTGGTGAGAATATATACATATATAGATATGTACAAGGTGGATCCCTTCAGTAGCTGGGCTCAGACACTCAGTCTGCCCAGTAGGATCCCCTGGATCCCATTCTCCCCAGTTGCTGGCATCTGGATATATGATCCCCTGAGGCCATGGCCCTACTCCAGTTGCTGGTACAGACTGTTGCAAACACACACAGATCTGGCCAGGACTCTCCAAGTCCCAACAGCTGACCCTGCTGTGACCCCTATAGACCCACAGGCACTCTCACACTCAGAGCCCACTGGGATTCCCCTGGTCCCATAGCTAACCCCGCTGTGCTCTTGCCCCTATACACACACAGGTGCTTCCATACCAAGAGCTGCCCTTAGAGATCCTCTCACCCCTTTCCTACCAGGCCATGTAATCTACTCACCAGCTCATCCAGGTTGATTTTCCATAGCTATCAATCACACACTCACTTGCACACCTGCACTCACTCCAGTCGCTGCCCCATGGACACATGGACCTTCTGACCCATGGTCTGGCTCCAGGTGCTGCACTCACACCCCCATACACACATGTGCACACTGAGGAGGGAGCTCTCACCCATGACAGAATCAGGAAGGTGTTTTATAAGAAGACAGCTTAGACTGTGCTGATCAGGGCAGAACATGGCCAGAAAAGTGCACTTGCAAGCCAACTATTTACACAACAGCCCCTTTTTTATCCCCTTCCCCCTCTATTTTCCCACTGTTGTTCCTTCCCAAACCATCTAGACCTTCCCTTGTCCCGCCTCTAGTTCCTCCCCTAAGTATCCCATAATAAGTCCTGTATGATCCCAAACTGCTTTTCCCCTGCATCCCATAATGTGTCCCAGCCCTAGGCAGCAATGCCCCTTAGTCCCAAAGGTGATCCGGAAAGCTGCTCCCGATGACTCATGGTGATGGGTGTCATACCTGGACACTGGGGCTGAAGGCTTGGCTGGGACAGCTCTGGGAGGGGCCTGGACATAACACTCCTTCCTCAGGGTCTTTGATTTGGGTTCCCACTGCCACTGTGTGTATCTGTGCTCCTCTAGGCTTGTGCAAATCGGCCTTTGACGGGTTGATGGCCCCTGTGATGGGCCTGGGAACAGCCCAGCAGGCTGTTATTTGGGCTCCCTTCCTGCCATTGTCTCTCTCAGCTCTTTTGTGGGTGCACAGAGGAGCTTTATCATATAGCCTAACACAAAAAGTCACAGTGTATCACCATCACCCCATAGTTTCTACTCAAAAACACTCTTACATCTTCCCATGCCTATTATCAATGTATGCAACACATACTTTTCATATCACGTTAAAATACTATCATGAATGAGTACCACACATATTATGACTGAGTACCATACAGTTCTCATCGTGTTTCTTGCATTTTGTGCTGTAAAAATACTAAAGAAATGAACCATGGAGGCCTTGTCCAAGAGCTATACATTGATGACTTGCATAATCCTCTGTAGACAGTATTTGCTCTGAAGGGTGTGGATGCTGATTAGTTGCAGCACCAGTCAATGATCTCCAAGCTGGATGCTTTTAAGAAAATACATCTAGCCAAACATAATTTGTTATACCTTTTCATAGACGTATACATACCAATATATACACTAGTATGTAAAAATACCTATGTGTATGTATGTACATGTATAAATCTATATACATATGTAGTCTCTCTCTACATATACATATGTGTATGAATCACCTCTTTGTACCTTAAAGTTGGTCTGCACTTTCTTTATGATAGTAATGCATTTCTGATTGCTTTCCCATTGCCAAAGAAATCAGAAAGCAAAAAATTCTGAGTTTGTGAACTTCATCTGTTAGATATTTAAATCTAATCCAGTCACTCTGGATGGATTACTGTAACCAGAAATGAACATCTCTGATAGCCATGTTAGTCTTCTTTCTTAAGTCAATGACGAGAAATAGATACTGCTAAAGTATCTGTATTCCTCTGTTTATCTTTGACAAGTAACTTACAGCAGGATTACCCTCCAGAAGTGACTGTTTCTTCCCATTATCCATAAAGGGATCATTCTTTGATTGACTTAGACTTGAAGGTCAAATTTTAGGCAGTTAAAATTCAGTAGGAGTTGATCTCATGGAGATGGCTTGTCCCAGCTAACATCTGCAAATGATGGGAAAGCAAAGCAGATGAGAACCCCAAAACAGGATGTATATGATTATGTTTCTTTTTTTCTTTCCTTCCTTTTTATTTCACAGTGGTAAAAATATTACAAAGGAAATAATAGTGATTTTTTTGTTGTTGTTTAAAACCTGGAAAATCTGGAAATTTATGAAAAGGGTGAATAAATAAAAACATACTGGACTTATGCATAGGCAGACACACTTGCAAGGTTTGGGATATTTATTCAGCTGTCATTTAATTGAATATAATATTAATTGTGTTTAACTTTACAGATTGTCTGATACTTCTGAAATTGCTACTGGAAAAATGATAATGTTGTGAGTCTTACTGATAACATTTTGCTGCCAAAAGCTCTCTGTAGTGCTTCCCTTACGTCACTGTTCCTGAGGTTGTAGATGATGAGATTGAGTATTGGTGTAATGACTGTGCAAGAAAGAGACACAAGCTTTTTGTTATTTGGTGAGAGCCTTGACTTGGGATATAAATGAATTAAGCAGGTTGTACTGTACAACAGAGTGACAACCATGAGATGAGCAGCACATGTGGAGAACACATTTTGCCTGCTTTCAGCCATGGGCATCTGCACAACGGTATAGATGAGGTAGAAGCAGGAGATGGTGATTAGGATAAATGGGAGCACCATGATAAGCAGACTGGCAATGAACACCAGAAGCTTGATTATGTAGGTATCTGAGCACACCAATTTCAGTACAGGTGAGATGTCACAGAAGAAATGGTTGACTTCGTTTGACTTGCAGAAAGGCATGCTGAATAGCCAATCAGTGAGCCCAACTGCTACAGGGAATCCAGAAAGCCAAGCTACTGCTGACATTTGTCTACATGTCTTTTTGGTCATGATGAGAGCATAGTATAATGGGTGGCAAATTGCTACATATCATGTGGTCACAAGCCATGATCGCTAACAGGAAACACTCAGATGTGATAAAGAGTATGATAAAGTTCAATTGCAAAGCACAAGCTGTGAAAGAAGAGGTCTTCCTTTCTGACAACAAATTTACCAGCATTTTTGGCACAATATCTAACCTGTAGCAGATCTCAATCAAAGACAAATTCTTAAGAGAATAGTACATAGGCATATGAAGGACAGGGTCAACAGCTGCAATGAGGAAAATGAGAATGTTTCCCATCATAGTGACTGTGAAGACCGAGAGAACTACCGCAAAGTGTAAGAGCTGGAGTTAGGCAAGATGAGTGAAACCCAGCAGGATGAAGTGAGTCACTCTTGTGATGTTTCCCAAATTCAGATCTTCTTCATTCTCCATCTGAAGAAAAAATAAATGCAGCAGTTTAAGCCACTGTGATGATGTTGCAGATGAATATATTCAGAAATTGACAATGGAATAATAAAATAAGATGGGCTGATTGTAGTTCAAGTAGCTTTTTATAAGCCACCTGAACAGACTTAGTGAAATACCAGTATTTTTCAGTTTGAAGGTCTAGATATTCATCCACAACCTGACACATAAACATATTCAGAAGCACACACCCAAATACCCTTCTATATCTAAACGACTCACATAAGCAATCACTCAGAGATACAGGCATGCAGTTATATGTACACACATGCAATCACACAGAAACACAAGTGTGTTTATGCATCTGGATGCAGAATCCCCACTCTCCCTTCTATCCCCCTCATGCTTACTTCTATAGGTGCATCAACACACTCACTCTCAAGAATTCCAGAAGCAAATACATAACCCCTTTATGTTCATATCTATAGGAACAACCAAAGCTATAGTATTGCTCAGTATGGGCAATAGCTTTCCCCTTAAGTAGTCCTAATGAATATAGCATGGTTGCAATCTAACGGGATGTGGGAAGAAAAACTCTAAATTGTCTTTCGCATCCACGTCCTGCCTCCCGGACAGCAGACTTTGACCTGTTCAGGACACTGGTTGAGAGAGTCCCTTGGGAGACAGTCGTGAAGGGCAAAGGGGCCCAGGAAGGCTGGGCATTCTTCAAGAAGGAAGTCTTAAAGACGCAGGAGCAGGTTGTCCCCATGTGCGGTAAGACAAACCAGCGGGGAAGACGACCAGCCTGGCTGAACAGGGAGCTTTTGCTGGGACTCAGGAAAAAAAAGAGAGTTTACCACTTTTGGAAAAAGGGGCAGGTAACTCAAGAAGAGTACAGGGACCTGGTCAAGTCATTCAGAGAGGAAATTAGAAATGCAAAAGCCTAGCTAGAACTCAATCTGGCCACTGTTGTAAGAAATAATAAAAAATGTTTTTACAAACACATTAACAACAAAAAGAGAGCCAAGGACAATCACCCACCTTCATTGGATGCGGGGGGGGGGACATGGCCACCAAGGATGAGGAAAAGGCTGAGGTACTTAATGCCTTCTTTGACTCAGTCTTTAATAGATAGGCCAGTTATCCCCAGGGAATTCAGCCCCCTGAGCTGGAAGACAGGGACGGAGAGCAGAATAAACACCCCATAATCAAGGAGGAAGCAGTTAATGACCTGCTGTGCCACCTGGACACTCACAAGTCTATGGGGCTGGATGGGATCCACCTGAGAGTACTGAGGGAGCTGGTGGAGGAGCTTGCCAAGCCACTCTCCATCATTTATCAGCAGTCCTGGTTAACAGGGGAGGTCCCAGACGACTGGACGCTTGCCAATGTGACGCCCATCTACAAGAAGGGACAGAAGGTGGATGCAGGGAACTACAGGCCTGTCAGCCTGCTCTCGGTACTGGGGAAAATTATGGAGCAGTTCATCCTGAGTGCGCTCAACAGGCATGTGCAGGCCAACCAGGAGATCAGGCCCAGCCAGCATGGGTTCATGAAAGGCAGGTCCTGCTTGACCAACCTGATCTCCTTCTACGACCAGGTGACCCGCCTAGTGGATGAGGGAAAGGCTGTAGGTGTTATCTACCTGGACTTTAATAAAGCCTTTGAATGCTGTCTCTCACAGTATTCTCCTAGAGAAGCTGAAGGCTCATGGCTTAGGTGGGTGTGCTCTTCGCTGGGTTAAGAACTGGCTGGATGGCCAAGCCCAAAAAGTTGTGGTGAATGGAGTTAAATCCAGTTGGCGGCCGGTCACAAGTGGTGTTCCCCAGGGCTCTGTGTTGGGGCCGCTCCTGTTTAATATCTTTATCAATGATCTGGACGAAGGGATCGAGTGCACCCTCAGTAAGTTTGCAGATGACACCAAGTTGGGTGGGAGTGTTGATCTGCTTGAGGGGAGGAAGGCTCTGCAGAGGGATCTGGACAGGCTGGATCGATGGGCCGAGGTCAATTGTATGAGGTTCAACAAGGCTAAGTGCAAGGTCCTGCACTTGGGCCACAGCAACCCCATGCAACGCTACAGGCTTGGGGAAGAGTGGCTGGAAAGCTGCCTGGCAGAGAAGGACCTGGGGGTGCTGGCTGACAGCCAACTGAACATGAGCCAGCAGTGTGCCCAGGTGGCCAAGAAAGCCAACAGTATCCTGGCTTGTATCAGGAATACTGTGGCCAGCAGGACTAGGGAAGTGATCGTGCCCCTGTACTCAGCCCCGGTGAGGCCGCACCTTGAATACTGTGTTCAGTTTTGGGCCCCTCACTACAAGAAGGACATTGAATAGCTGGATCGTGTCCAGAGAAGGGCAACGAAGGTGGTGGAGGGTCTAGAGCACAAGTCTTATGAGGAGTGGCTGAGGGAACTGGGACTGTTTAGTCTGGAGAAGCAGAGGCTGAGGGGAGACCTTATTGCTCTCTACAACTACCTGAAAGGAGGTTGTAGAGAGGTGGGTGTCAGTCTCTTCTCCCAAGTAACTAGCGATAGGATGAGAGGAAATGGCCTCAGGTTGCGTCAGGGGAGGTTTAGATTGGTGATTAGGAAAAATTTCTTTACTGAAAGGGTGGTCAAGTATTGGAACAGGCTGCCCAGAGAGGTGGTGGAGTCACCATCCCTGAAGGAGTTCAAAAAACATGTAGATGTGGCACTTCAGGACATGGTTTAGTAGGCATGGAGGTGTTGGGTTGACGGTTGGACTAGATGATCCTAGAGGTCTTTTTCAACCTTAATGATTCTATGATTCTATGATTTACTTATGGTCCAAAACAAAACCCCATCTTTCATTATGCTGAAGCTGCCGGGGCTGAATAATGTTTTTGAGATAAAGTTCTGAACCTCACAATGAGATCAAAGGATATTTTGAGCTATGAGGTTGAGGAGAAAAGAGAAAGAGATGGAGTTCTGCGCTGCTGGTATCAGCAAGACACCCTGATTTAAGCCACATGGTAAGGATATGCTAATCTTTACTGCAAATTTTTTTTTCCAATATTTTATTAGCCTTAAAATAATGATTCTTTTTTTTAATTTCCACTGCCATTAAACTTGACTGGATATTTTTAAAATTTTTTTATACTTATTTTTAAAAGAAGAAAGAAAAGGCTTTTCAGTTACTAGAAAATGGTTTCTAATATCTTTTTACCCCTTTTTTTTCTGATAAGTTGTATGAGACAAGGCAAAAAACTAAAATTAAATATTTTTTCTTTGCATAAGACAGTTGAAAATGAAAGATGTTTTTGTGTTTTAAAATAGAATGTTTTAATAAAGAAGAAAACTAAGAGAAGGCAAAAACTATGTACAGAAATGTTGTAAACACAGAAATGTAAAATGACATTTCACATTCCTATCTATTTTCAAAGAAAAATATAATACAGCTTTTTCTTATTCATTTTTGGTCTGGAAGGAACTTACCATGTTAATTCATTTACCATTTCTCGGTGGGTAAGTGTAGCTACTGTAGAACATCATCAGACTTTCACTGTGTCATACTCAAAGACTTTTATGAAATTGTATGAGAGTTTCCCTGTTCATCTTTTATACATCCCTTGTTCTTGTGTTTCCGCCTTATCAGTAAATAACCCTGACTACACCTGAAAAGCTCTAGATTGTCTCATGATTCATGTCATTTCTCTCTTGGGAAAAAAAATGGCATTTCCCTTTATCCAGCTGGTCTTAATAATTTGCAAAATAACTCCCTTAGCATTTTTCCTAGAGGTACTTAAAATGTGGTTGTGGGAGGATCTTAAGAGTAATGTTTATTTTTAGACATTTACAACATTTTTAGACATTACCACAAGAAAGTTGTATAAGGACAAAGAACTATCTTGAGAGTAGAATATTCAGGAGAGAAAACACATCTAACTTCCATTTTATTGCCACTTATTTGCCACTCAAGAATGGTAAGCATTTCATATAGGTCCTGTGTCTTATCTACCAAACCTGCTCAATTGTCCCAGATGTCATAATGTGTTTAAACTGGCAATAGATGCCTTTCTTAGCAAAATGAAACTTGCTGTACCTATCTAGATTCTATTTGTTGACAACAGAGACACAATACAGGACAGTTTCTTGACTGACTGAACAGGCACACAAATATATCCGATAGGCACTACTCAAAGTAGATGTCTCAGTGTGTGATTTACCTCCACAGAAAATGCCTCATGTTACCTATTTTCTGTATACTGTAGATATGCTGGTACATATAGCTCTAAGAACTCTCATTCAGGCTTCTTGAGGAGTAATTCAGGTCATCATGGCTAGCATAAGCTGTCCTTCCAGGAACAGAGCAACTCCAGACAAGTCAGTGTGCAAGACAGATAAAATGAAGACGGGCCTGTTCTTCAGGACCACACAGCTACATGCAGCCTCACTGAATGTGGTGATTCCCTAACTAACAAACACTTCCTGTAAAGACATGCCACCATAGAACAAGCAGAAGGATTTGACCTCCCATGAGATACAGCAGGAAAGAGAAGGTAAGAAGAGGTGGAGAAGAGAAAAGGAAGAACAGTAAATGGAAGGCAATAGGGAGACATGTCAGGGGGAACCATGATTGCACACCATCATCCTCCCTTAGTCTTTCTTACTTTTGTAGTCTACACAGGCAAAGGACATGGCTATGGCACAAGTTTGGGAATGTTGTTACAGTTTCCTTCCTCAGCATCTGCAGGAGCATTATGGAAGTTCTGAACCACTCAGCTAGGGAAGAGCAATGGTTCTATGCAATCACACTTTGTTTACACTCAATGCTTACACCACAAGCCAGGGACAACATCCTGTCTTGGGGGAAAGTGACAGCAGCAAAGTCCAATGACCTCACTATCACCCAGAAAAATAGTCTTGTAAGAAAACCACAGTACCCTCATCTCTCTTTTCAAGGGTGTTGGGTTAAATGATGTCTTTGCAAGGATAATACCATCTTTGAAAGACAGTGGCAATGAGCAGAATTCCCAAATGACTGGAAAAAGAAAAAATTCACACCCATTTTCCAGATGGGCAAGAAAGAGAATACAGGAAACTACCTCATTCTCCAGCAAGCTTATGGAGCAAATATTCCTGGAAGCCCTATCCAGGCACAAAAATGACAAGACAGTGATTGGGAACAGCCAGCATGGATCACTCAAGGGAAAATCATGCCTGAATAGCCTGGTTTGCTAAGAAAACACTTTGGAATTTCTTAAATTAGCTGGAATTTAAGGAATTTCTTAAAAACCCACAAAAAAACCCACACCCTCAAACCCAACAAGACTAAACAAAAAGGACCCTCCTTTGTGATGTTTACATGGAAACAGGCCACAGTTTCTAGTCCTGACTGGCTTAAATCTATCCTACCCGTACCATGAGGATTAAAGAGTAAACTGTTCTCTTCTCCATGTATGTGTTTCCTTAAGTAGCAGCTATTTAGCTCTCTCCAAATGGAAAACCAGGATGGAAAGCGCATCTAGACACCTAACTTGAATAAGCAGCTAAGCACCACACAGCTGCTCGCTCACTTCCCCCCCTCAGCAGAACGAGGCAGATAATTGGAAGAGTAAAAGTGAGAAAAGTTGAGATAAAGGCACTTTAATAGGTAAAGAAAAAGCTTGCTGGGCAAGTAAAGCAAAATAAGGAATCCATTCACCTTTTTCCATCAACAGGGAAGTGTTTAGCCATTTCCAGGAAAACAGGGCTTCATTACACATAACAGTTGCTTGGGAAGACAAACACCATAACTGAACATCCCCCACTTCCTCCTTCTTTTCCCCAGCTTTTATTGCTAAGCAAGATGTCATATGGTATGGAATATCCCTTTGGTCAGTTGGGGTCAGCTGTCCTGGCCCTGTCCCCTCACAGCTTCTTGTGCACCCCAAGCCTACTCACTGGCAAGGCAGTGTGAGAAGCAGAAAAGGCCTTGATGCTGTGGAAGCACTGCTCAGCAATAACTAAAACATTGGTGTGTTATCAACACTGTTTTAGTCACAAATCTAAAACAGAGCACCATATGAGCTACTATGAAGAAAATTAACTCTATCCCAGCCAAAACCAATATAACAGTGCAGACGATCAGAGGATCAGTGCCCTCAAACAAAACAATTGGCAGTTTGGGCAAGTTCTGAGAACTCCTTTGTTGTGAGAGCTATTTTATTAAATCCACACAAGAGACAGAGTGAGATCCATCATGTCAACAATGCATATGATCACAGTGAATTATCTGCTACACGATGGTTGATTTTCTGGTTGTACATAGGAAGATAATGGCATGTAAAGGCAAGGACTTACCCCAGTAAAGTCTGCATATGGTCATTTCAGTAACTTTCTAGACTCCATTGACTCTACCTTGGGGAGGAATTGATGCACCTTGACTGCCTGGTGCCTTTTAAATGACCTATAATGTATCCTTTGGCTTCCAGCTGCTGCTCCAGAGGGATGTGGTTCTTCTGTAAGTCTTATGTGACAAATCAGGTTGGACAGGACCTCTGATGTCCTCTGATTCACTCAGAGCATGGCCAACTTAGATCAGATTGCTTAAGGCCTTGGCCAAGCCTCCTTTCATTATCTCCAATCACGGAGATTCTATCATCGTATCTGCTAGCTTTGGACTGCTAAAGTGATCTATGTGATAGAATGAAGCACAGACTGGAGAAAAAAATCAGTTTGTAGGTTAAGGGACCCATGTCGGGACCCGTATGTTGGTGTCTATGTGTAGGATAGATGTTGAAGGTCCTGTGGTCATTGGTGTTCTTAGGTTGGATTCAATTGACTAAACATAGGGTTCTAATGACATTTCTAGGTCTGTGGGATGATCAATACCACTCAGAATATTTCAGCTTCTCCAGAAGGATGAAGGTTTCCCATAACCCCTGTGTAATATCTGATAGTCTCTTGCAGATATGTCAGATACCCGAGGTCAACTAACTAGACACTGTACACTTCTTTCTAGACACCTGGCTTGTTCCTCTAAGGTAAGGAGAAAAAAACCACCAACTGTGACAGCAGCTATAACTGTTCTTTCTTAGCTTTAAATTATTGTAAATTATTCAGAAACATTTTCCTCAAAAGACAAAAACAATGTTCTGCTTGCCACAAGCTTTAATACAATAGACAAAGAACAAAGTGGTTTTAGTTAATTTATTGTGTATTTATTTCAAAATCAGCAGCGCCAAATCTGACCAGGCAAGCCACAAGATAAATGAGCTAGCATCGGTGAACAAACTCAGCCTTTATGAGAACCCCTGAGAAGGTGGTATCAAAAGGAAGGGCAGGTAAGGATGGTCCAAATGTGAAAGGGAGGTCAGAATAATAAGAATGGGGACAAAATATTCTAAGACCCCCGTTAAAAGGGATCAGTCTCACGCAAAAAGACACCCTGACAGATAGGAGTGAGATCCAGAACAGACATTTATGGGCCTCCCCACAAGGAATAGGGTTTATGAGAGGCCAGTTAGACAGATTCCCTATACCCACTTTACAGAAACTATAGGATAATAGTGAGAGGGACTGCACCTGCAGCCTGAATATTGGGAATGTGCTAGAGGAAATTGCTGTGTCTGCTGCATCCTCACCTTTGGGAAAGTAACGGAGGAACTCCCAGCTTCCAGCCCAGGGAGTTTTGATGACCTGTCTGAAGTGCCTGAAATTTTTGGAATTAATATTAGTAAAAGTCCTCGTATACCTTTGGTGGTAAATGATAAACATTCTGTCCCTTTTCTCATGGACACAGGAGCCTCAATACCCATCATTAAAGCTAGGGACACCCCTGGATTGATCCAGATAACTCAAGAAAGGATTTATATAACATGGATCTCTGGGAAAGAGAAAAGCTCCCAGTAGCTATGATAAAGTTAACCCTGCCAAATGGAATATTGCTGAAACCCATAATGATGGTAAGGACCTTAAATATATTAGGTATGGCTATATTAAAATTCCAGACCATTAGTACTGCATTAGGCATTGGGTGCCAAACCATCGGATTCAAAACTCCACGGTCTCTATAGATAAAATTGCAACTGAGAGGTCTACTGCCTGTTACAGGCCACACCTAAATTACCCCAAAGTGCCCTGATTCATGTACGACAATATTGTATTAGCCCTAAAGACACACTAGGCGTAACTACTTTTATTCAGGATTTAGAATCGGCGGGGAAGAAGACCGGCCTCAGTGGGGAAGAAGACTGGCCTGGCTGACTAGAGAGCTCTGGCTCGAGCTCAGGAAAAAGAGGAGAGTCTACAACCTCTGGAAGAAGGGGCAGGCAACTCAGGAGGACTACAAAGGTGTAGCAAGGCTGTGCAGGGAGAAAATTAGAAGGGCCAAAGCTGAGCTAGAGCTCAATCTGGCTGCTGCTGTAAAAGACAACAAAAAACACTTCCTCAAATACATTAGCAGCAAAAGGAGAGGTAAGGAGAATGTCCAGCCCCTAGTAGATGGGGGAGGGAACACAGTGACCAAGGATGAGGAAAAGGCTGAGGTACTTAATGCCTTCTTGCCTCAGTCTTTAATAGCAGGGCCAATTGTTCTCTGGGTACCCAGCCCCCGGAGTTGGAAGATAGGGATGGGGACCAGAATGGAGCCCCCATAATCCAGGGGGAAATGGTTAGTGACCTGCTGCACCACTTAGACACTCACAAGTCTATGGGGCCTGATGAGATCCACCCGAGAGTACTGAAGGAACTGGCAGAAGTGCTCACCAAGCCCCTTTCCATCATTTACCAGCAGTCCTGGCTAACTGGGGAGGTCCCAGCTGACTGGAGATTAGCTAATGTGACGCCCATCTACAAGAAGGGCCGGAAGGAGGACCCGGGGAACTACAGGCCTGTCAGCCTGACCTCGGTACCGGGGAAGCTGATGGAGCAGGTCATCCTGAGTGCTATCACACGGGATGTAGATGATAACCAAGGGATCAAGCCCAGCCAGCATGGGTTCAGGAAAGGCAGGTCCTGCTTGACCAACCTGATCTCCTTCTATGACAAGGTGACTCGCCTAGTGGATGAGGGAAAGCCTGTGGATGTTGTCTATCTAGACTTCCGTAAAGCCTTTGACACGGTCTCCCACAGCATTCTCCTGGAGAAACTGGCTGCTCATGGCTTGGACGGGTGTACTCTTCGCTGGGTTAAGAACTGGCTGGATGGCCGGGCCCAAAGAGTGGTGGTGAATGGAGTTTACTCCAGTTGGCAGCCGGTCACAAGTGATGTTCCCCAGGGCTCTGTGTTGGGGCCAGTTCTGTGTAACATCTTTATCAATGATCTGGACGAAGGGGCTGAGTGCACCCTCAGTAAGTTTGCAGATGACACCAAGTTGTGCGGGAGTGTTGATCTGCTTGAAGGGAGGAAGGCTCTGCAGAGGGACCTGGACAGGCTGGATGGATGGGCCGAGGTCAATTGTATGAGGTTTAACAAGGCCAAGTGCAAGGTCGTGCACTTGGGCCACAGCAACCCCATGCAACGCTACAGGCTTGGGGAAGAGTGGCTGGAAAGCTGCCCTGCAGAGAAGGACCTGGGGGTGTTTGTTGACAGCTGCCTGAATATGAGCCAGCAGTGTGCCCAGGCGGCCAAGAAAGCCAATGGCATCCTGGCTTGTGTCAAAAATAGTGTGGCCAGCAGGACTAGGGAAGTGATCGTGCCCCTGTACTCGGCACTGGTGAGGCCGCACCTCGAATACGGTGTTCAGTTTTGGGCCCCTCACTACAAGAGAGACATTGAGGTGCTGGAGCGTGTCCAGAGAAGGGCAAGGAAGCTGGTGAAGGGTCTAGAGCAGAAGTCTTATGAGGAGCGGCTGAGGGAGCTGGGACTGTTTAGCCTGGAGAAGCAGAGGCTGAGGGGAGACCTTATTGCTCTCTACAACTACCTGAAAGGAGGTTGTAGAGAGGTGGGGGTCAGTCTCTTCCCCCAGGTAACAAGTGATAGGACAAGAGGAAATGGCCTCAAGTTGCGCCAGGGGAGGTTTAGTCTGGATATTAGGAAATTTTTCTTCACCGAGAGGGTTATCAAGCATTGGAACAGGCTGCCCAGGGAAGTGGTTGAGTCGCCATCCCTGGAGGTATTTAAAGGACGTTTGGATGAGGTGCTTAGCGACATGGTATAGTGGTGGTCTTGGTAGTGTTAGGTTTATGGTTGGACTCTATGATCTTTAAAGGTCTTTTCCAACCTACACGATTCTGTGATTCTGTGATTCTGTGAATGACGGTGTATTATTCAGAAAACTCATTCCCCATATAATTCTCCTGTGTGGCCTGTTCGTAAACCTAATGGTACCTGGCATTTGATGGTAAACTGAATAAAAATAGTAATAAAAATAAAACCCCTACACGCTGCCATCTCATCTATCATGTATCTTGTTTTTACTATGGAGCAAATGGCCCATCCTTGGATGGCTGCCGTGAATGTAAATGATTTGATTTTCATGGTCCCCTTAAAACCTGAGGGTCAAGAGAGATTCGCTTGGGGTCCCCCAAGGGTGAGGATTCAGTACACTTTTACCCAATTACTTCAAGGATTCAGACATAGCCCTGCACTATCAAATCAGGATTTAGCTCAGGAATTAGAACAAATCCCACTGGAACCAGGGGTGATAGTATATCAATATACAGGCGACATTTTAATTGAAGGGTATCCCTCCAATAAGGTCTAAAGAATGCATTATTGCATCATCATCCGTCTGGAAGGTAAGGGGAATGGCATCCCTGAAGTGTAAATGACAGGGACTTAGCCAAATGGCTCTATTTTTAGGCATAATTTGCTATCGTGAGCCTTTCTCTATCATCTTGCTACGTTTCTGCAATTAGACAGTAAAATAAAATGTCACAGCAAGAACATATTTGGATTTCTAAGCCTCTGGAAAAGCCATTGATGTTCCCAAGATATGATTCTCAGTTTCACTTGGAAAGCACATCTGTAGAAAGCAATATATTGCAAATTTTGAGAGGAAAAAGAGGGAAGAAACTCCATATGATTGAGCACGAGAAGAATGAATGTTTTAGTCTAAGAGATTGTGGCCATAGAAAGGAAGAGGATAGAATATTGTACCTGCAGCAATCTTTTTATACATGGAGAGATTAAAAAAAATGGTCATTAATTCCTTTATATGTTCTCTGATGGAATGATACAATAAAACTGAGTTCTCAATGTAAGAGAGAGAAAGAAAATTATTCCAGTTGGAGGAACTGTGCAGTGTGGTGATGAAGGGAGGAAAAAAGGGGTTGTCAAAGGATGATGAGGAATCTACTTCAAGAAGGTCTCAATGAGCAGCCACATGACTGCCTTATAGGGATCGTCGTACATGGCCCTTCATGAAGGCAGGAGATGGGACTAAAGAATGGATGGAGCCATGCAAGATTCTGTGGTTTTAAAAGTGTAAATTTGCAGCACCTCCAAGCCATCAGCCAATCTTAAAAGCATAAGGCTGAGTCTAGGATAAAAATCATGAGAAGTATTTACTCTGGCATTTACCTTGTCTCACTTTCAGCATTCAGAAATTAGCTCTCTGTATTTGAGATTGTTACAGTCATAGAAATGTTGGCTGGACAAGAACTCCAGGGGTCTTAACCTGGCATCTAAACAATGAGGTGAATTCTGCCTGCAAGGGTTCCTTCCATGGGCCATGGAGAGAAACAGATAGATCCAGAGTGAGTTGCGCCTCCTCCTGAAGTCAGTATATAATATATCTGTGTTGCCTAGCGAAGAAACTTACTGTGACTATTTTAAGCGTTAGGCAAATAAATCTAGTGTCCACCTGCCACAGCTTACCTCCTTCCCTTCTCTCTCCACAATTTCTCTCATTTACCATCTTTCATTGAATGAGTATTTTTCTTTCCTTTGTGAATATATATACATTTTTTTCATAATTTTGTGCATGAAATAGCTGAAAACGGACAAAAATTTTCTCTCTTGAATGTGCACTTCTCAGAGGAATGCACATCAGAAAAAAACCAGAAGCTTATGGCAGAGAGGAAAAAGCTCATGCCTTCTGAAGACACACAAGGATCAACCCCTGCTGATCTTAGGAAGGCATGACCTTCTTCATTTGAATGTGGTTTTGTTTGGCTTGTGGGTAATGAACCTACAAGTGGCAGTGAGCAGCATACGTGACCTAACAGGTGGCATATTTGGGGATAGCTGAGTTAGGACTCATCACACTGAAGAAAGCAGTTGCAATGACTGTGGTGAATAAAATCTTGTATTTAGCAAAAGAAATCTGAGGTCTTGCCTTTCTCTGTGGAGACTGGCAGCAATCTTCAAAGGCAAGGGGGGCGGGGGGAATGTGCATGCTTTGAATATCTGTACAGTGTCTGTACAGACTAATTGTACCAAGATAACAGTGCAACCGTTGTGGTTGGAAACACCCTCCAGAGTGTGCAGATGAAAAAAACCTGCATTTAAAACATCTCCCTGACATTGCAAACAAAAGCAGTTGTTTCTCATTTATTTTATTGATGCTTGCATAAAGGTTGAGCTTCTTCTGGCTAAATGTTAAGGGTGCACGTCAAGCGTGTGGTGTCTTTCTAAGAACCATAAGGTATCTGAGACATTCACATGTGGCTCATACATGCCATAGACAAAATGCCCTCCTCTCTGGTATTGCAGTGGGAAGCCTGTTGTTCCAAGAGCACTGCAGTGGCAGAACGGTTACTCTCAGGTGGAGCTGGAATTAGCTCTAATTAACTACACCAAAAATGCCTAAACCTCTCCATTGACTAGGAGCAGAGCCTTTCCAGCTCTTGTGCAGACATCTGCTTGGAGGATATATGAAATGAGGGAGGAGTCCTGGCTCAACAAGCCATGGGAGGATGATGTTGTGAGGGCATTGGTGTTAGGACTCATTTGCCCTGTTCTCTTCTGGCCATTCACAGTTCCCTGCATTGCAGCCACTTGCTTTACAGCTAATTAATAAAAATGGGCACCCACCAGAGGGCTGCTGTCACTTATGAATAAAATGGTAGCAACTCAACTCAATGTCATGATGGTGCTCTTCATCAGCAGAAGTCAAACTGAAACTGGGAAGGAGTTTTGTATTAATTGATATGTGGTGACTTCTTTGGGGTTTTTTTGTTTTTTTTTGAATTATTACTATTCCAATGTGGAAGAATTAGCAGCAATAAATTACTTAAAAGGTAGGATATACATCTCTGTTCACCAGCTCTCTGTTAATAGTCTGGTATGCATATACACATTAATGATGAAAATCTGTTTAATACATGATAACATGGAAAAAGCAATGCTATATAACTGTTTAGTTTCTTTCCTTCCAGCTCAACAGGGACAGTTCCAAGGGAATCTCATTAGTTAATTCAGCCAACATTCTTTGAAATCCATGCAATTAATTAAGGGTATCAAGGGCATTCTGCAGGGCTACTCTCAATCTATTCATCCCCTAGTCTGTATTGATATTGGGGTTTGCCCCTAACTTTATATATATTATCAAATTATATATATTCTATTGTTCAGACTGAGTCAAGTAAGCTGTAACAGCCAATGGTAGTGTAACTGTTGAGGCCAATATGGTCATTTGAGTGCCTTTGGATATACACAATATTTATAAATTCTTTTGGCATCAAACTTTTCATATTCATATGCTAGCATTCCATGGAAATTGCAGATTGCAATAGTGGCAATATTGACAAGGTGGAGCAGCCAAAGTCCTCAGCCTGCAAATCATTAATCCTAGGTGATGACTAGTATGATGCAATATGATAATTACTCAGTCCTTTTAAACACTTGTTTGTTTTTAACTTTGGAAGAGGGTAGTAGGAAAATAAATTCAGCTCCTTTGGAGTTTGAAAGTTACTCTGAGCTAAGACATTGCTGTGCATTCTCTTTTCACTAGGTCTCCAGGAAGCAAAGACAGACCTCTCAATGGCTACCAAGGTATGCTCTTTCTACCATGGGTTTCCTCTCTATTTCCTAATTCCTCTTCTGGCTGCTTCATTTTCCACATTCTATGATGCTTATGTCATGACTGTTTTATAAAATGGATGTTCTATGTACTTCATGCTAATATTACTCGGCAAAGTATTTGTAAGGACTAACTTCAATTTTTTGAGACTTCCTCTCTAGATGATTGCTAAAGAGGGTCCTCCAGGACATGAATCAGAACAAGGGTAGGATTCATCTCACCTGAATTTAAACATCTGCATTATAGATTTCTACATATGAGCTAATTCTGAATGCATTTCATAGTGGACTTAAACAGGCACCTCTGGGGTGTCTGAAATATGGTTTAGGAGTGGTATTCTAGAAGTGCTTCTTGCTCTCCACTGATGTTTAAGGGTGTCCAGGGGACTGCAGATTTCAGGCTGAAGTTGAAGGTTAAGTGAGGTGAATGCTGCCACAGGCATATACCTGATCTGTAACATAAACCTAGGAAAGTTGTATTCTTTGGGCTACTGTGAAAAATAGATCAAATTAGACATTTGTTTTTAGCCGAAAAATACACCATTGGCTCAAGGAAACCAACTGGTGGATTTCACTGAATTTGATAAATGGCTTCAACAAGAAAAAATGTTTCAGATTTGTAGTTACTATTGTGAAAAAAATGCTAACAAGTACAACAAAGTTTCTTTTTAGAAAATGGTCTGTTTTGTTCAGTCAGGAGTTTGAGGACTTTTTAATCTGGAAGAACTGAAATTTTTGTTTGCGTTCCTTCCTCTTCACTTTGTTTATTAGGTTCATAACTATTGCCTCTTTCATCCTGTATTTAAAGTGTAATACAAAAATGAGTTCCCTGATCTTCTTTATGATGCTGTTTGTTAGGTATTGACTCAGAGCAAACACTGGCTAGTCTGCAGAAAGCTGGGTCGTCTGTATGGATCCCCCATATTGATTTTCTTGCAGTGAGAAATATTCTTACCCTAAATGTGTTTCACTTTGTATGCCAGGATGGTGATGAAGTCCGACTGTCTCACGATCTCTCAGAAGGTGAAATAAAAGCCACTCGGAAGAGAAGAGAAAAAGTATTGATGTGTCTGAGAAACCTTGGGATTCATTGTGACCAGGTAAGCACTTACAGTCCTTTTAAGGAAAGAAGGATAACACTCCAGTGATGTGAATGGCACACAGAGTGCCATTTGAAGTGAGGTCCTGTCCCTAGGAAGGATCATCTGTCATCACAAGTTTTCCAGTGCAGGCTTTCTGTCCACTGCTGGGAAAGGGATTCAGGCTTGGAATTTCCAAGGAGAAAAAAGGGAGCAGGAGACTGAATTTTCAGTGGAATTCCCAGCTGCAATTCCTATATCTATCAGCTAATTCATTAATTAGTCTACTTGCCCTTGCATATATTTATATACATGCATATTTTTATAAATCTCTATGTATGTGTATATATGAATATATATGCACCATTTGGAAGACAGGCACAGTTAACCACCTGAAGGTGTTTGTATCCTAATAAGCGTGCACAGACACACATACATATCTCTAATCTCTGTGCATTCTTGTGCGCACATTCATCTCTACGTTTGAACCCTTTCATCCTCAGATGCACACCATCACATACAACGATACAGGAACAACAGCCCCTATGCTTTTTCATACGCTGTGAACACAGGCATACAATATCACTCTGCACACATCTTTGTTTGACTCCATGCTCATTTTATCCCTATGGCATGCATGGTGGGTTGACTTGTTGGCATGATTGGCAAACAGCCAAATACCCACAGAGCTGCTTGCTCACTCCCCTCTCCCATGAGACAGGGAGAAAATACAAGGAGGGTAAGAAGAGTCATGGATCAAAATAAAGACAGTTTAACAGGGAAAGGAAAAGCTGCAAAGATCTGTGCAGAGGCAAGGGGATTTATTCACTGCTTCCCATCGCCAGGGAAATGTTAGCCACTTCCTGGAAAGCAGGGCCTCAGCACATGTAACAGTTACTTGGGAAGACAAATGCCATAAACACAAACATCCCTACTTCTTCTTTCCCCTGAGCTTTTACTGCTGGGCATGATGCTATATCACAGAATCACAGAATCACAGAATCGTATAGGTTGGAAAAGACCTTTAAAGATCATCGAGTCCAACCGTAAACCTAACACTACCAAGACCACCAATACACCCTGTCCCTAAGCACCTCATCCAAATGTCTTTTAAATACCTCCAGGGATGGTGACTCAACCACTTCCCTGGGCAGCCTGTTCCAACGCTTGACCACCCTTTCAGTGAAGTAAATTTCCTACTATCCAATCTAAACCTCCCCTGGAGCAACTTGAAGCCATTTCCTCTCATCCTATCACTTCTTACATAGGAGAAGAGACCAATACCCACCTCTCTACAACCTCCTTTCAGGTAGCTGTAGAGAGCAATAAGGTCTCCTCTGAGCATCCTTTTCTCCAGACTAAACAACCCCAGTTCCCTCAGCCGCTCCGCTTCAGACTTCTGCTCTAGACCCTTCACCACCTTTGTTGCCCTTCTCTGGACACGCTCCAGCACCTCAATGTCTTTCTTGTAGTGAGGGGCCCAAAACTGAACACAGGTGCAGCTCCACTAGTGCTGAGTACAGGGGCATGATCACTTCCCTAGCCCTGCTGGCCACACTATTTTTGATACAAGCCAGGATGCCATTGGCTTTCTCGGCTACCTGGGCACACTGCCGGCTCATATTCAGGTGGCTGTCAACCAACACACCCAGGTCCTTTTCTGCCAGGCACCTTTGCAGCCACTCTTCCCCAAGCCTATAGTGTTGCATGGGGTTGCTGTGGCCCACGTGCAGGACCTTGCACTTAGCCTTGTTGAACCTCATACAATTGACCTCGGCCCATCGATCCAGCCTGTCCAGATCCCTCTGCAGAGCCTTCCTACCCTCAAGCAGATCAATATTCCTGCACAACTTGGTGTCATCTGCAAACTTAGTGAGGGTGCACTTGATCCCTTTGTCCAGATGATTGATAAAGATATTAAACAGGAGTGGCCCCAACACAGAGCCCTGGGGAACACTGCTTGTGACCGGCCGCCAACTGGAGTAAACTCCATTCACCACCACTCTTTGGGCCCGGCCATCCAGCCAGTTCTTAACCCAGCGAAGAGTACACCCATCCAATCCATGAGCAGCCAGTTTCTCCAGGAGAATGCTGTGGGAGACCGTGTCAAAGGCTTTACGGAAGTCTAGATAGACAACATCCACAGCCTTTCCCTCATCCACTAGGCAGGTCACCTTGTTGTAGGAGATCAGGTTGGTCAAGCAGGACCTGCCTTTCCTGAACCCATGCTGGCTGGGCTTGATCCCTTGGTTATCCTCTATGTGTCATGTGATGGCACTCAGGATGATCTGTTCCAGCAGCTTTCCCGGTACCAAGGTCAGGCTGACAGGCCTGTAGTTCCCCGGATCCTCCTTCCGGCCCTTCTTGTAGGTGGGTGTCACATTCGCTAATCTCCAGTCAGCAGGGACCTCCCCAGTTAGCCAGGACTGCTGGTAAATGATGGAAAGTGGCTTGGTGAGCACTTCTGCCAGTTCCTTCAGTACTCTTGGGTGGATCTCATCAGGCCCCATAGACTTGTGAGTGTCTATGGTATATGGTATGCAGCATCCCTCTAGTCAGTTTAGGTCAGCTGTCCCATCCCAACAGTGCCCTCTCCCAACCTCCTGCCCACCCCTAGCCTGCTTACATGGGGTGGAGTGCAGAGTGAGAAAGAGAGAGACAGGATGTTGTGGGAGACTGTTCAGCAAGTCAAAACATTGGTGTGTTATCAATACCTTTTTAGCCACAAATCCAAACCACAGCACCATATGGGCTGCTGTGAAGACAGTTGACTCTGTTCCAACCAGATCCAGTACAACATGTTTCTTGAGAAATTTCTGTAGCTGGCTGTAGTAGTCCTACCTTCCTCTTTTGGGAGAAAAAAAAAGTTCTTGGTGACAAAAAGGGAATAGGGGTGACATCTGGAGAAACACAATGAGTACTGCTCAAGGTTTGTTTATAGTTTGAAGCTACAGCACAGAAACACAGCCACAACAAATTTCAGTACCAGGAAGACAAGTGATAGCACAACACAAAGGAGAACCCAATCTGTGACTGTGATGTAAAGGAAGAAGAGAAATAGAGGAAAAGAGGCAGATTATGGAATGTGTCCTAAAGCAAGGAAGCAGGTCAGGTGAGAATTGCAATAGCCTTTATCCCTGTCTGTTTGTTAAGCCTTTGCTCTAACAGAAATATATTTTCTGCTTTCCATTCCCCAGAATAATGTGCCGAATATTGTTGTTCTGGGATCAGGTGGAGGCCTGCGTGCCATGATAGCCCTGCTAGGTACCTTGGTGGAGCTGAAGAAACAGAATTTCTTGGATGCTGTCATGTATCTGTGTGGGGTGTCAGGATCCACTTGGTAGGTGCCTGTTGTCTGGTGTGATCATGAATGTTTTTCCTGCTCCATAGATTCAATAGCAATTTGACACTTTGATCACTCTTCAGAACTCCCTGTTAGGCTCACAACGGATGAACCGAGTGGTAGGTGAGATATTTGCCTGTGCAATGGTGGGAGGCACAGGGAATATTTGTGACTTTAACTACAGTCCAGCAAGACTGACCTTTCATCCCCAGAGGGGAAGAAATTGGCACCTCTCAGTGATTATACAAATAAAGACCTCACTTGGCCATTTAGTCTTACCTTCTGGAGGAAACAATTCCCCCTGTTCACAGGCCATGAGGAGCAGAAAAGGGATAAGCAGCCAGGAAAGCATTGAAAACTTCTAGGTAACATATTACGCAGAAGCACAAGGGCTTGTTTAAATAGAGGCTCTGGTGTATTCAAGAGGGGCCCATGCCACTAAGCTAAATCTCTCAAGAGTATGGGAATGAGTCAGGTGCCTAAATGTAAATACCTACTGCCGTTTCAGGTACTTACTTTGATGGCCCACTACCAGTTTGCAAGAGCACCAGGCCTCCTGCACGTACTGCATCAAATCTACCAAATCTGTGGTGATGTCACTCATCCTTGTGGCAGGTTAAATGGCATTATGGTCTTGAATGTTTATACTTCAGTGACTTTTTTAGGCTTACCTTATATGCAATGAAAAGAAATGACATTCAGGAACATGAGCCATTTTACCTTAAGGCCCACGTGCAGTATGTCAATGATGGGCTGGGATTGCTCATGACACTGAGGTGACTCTGAAGGGAGTCAAGCTTACAGGTCACATACAGACATCTGCCCTGTAAGGACAGAACTCTGTCTAAATGTAGACATCTCAGTACATGTATCTGTATGTGACATACACACCTCTCCTTCCATTTCACTTAAGGGGATAGGTTTATGCTCTCTAAAGACAGACTTCCAGTGACAGTTCAGATGCCCTAGGAGGAGATCCTGTCTGGTTTTCAGCAGCTGGTTCAAGAGGACACAGATCTTGTGTTCTTGTCTCTCACATGAGGGTTCAAGTCTTGGACATTTTAGGCCACCTTAATTGTCACTGTCTATGGTTAGGTACCATATATGGTGCCTGCAGTAATCCAGAACGTCTCCTTCCTTGCACAGAGTCAAGACACATGCTGCTCTACATGAAGAAGGTAATGCTGTACGCCTTAATTTATACCTAAATTTGGTCTTGGAACAGAGTGAGCCTTTACATCTCTGCAGGTAGCGAGCACGAGCTGAGAACTGTAAGTTTAGTAGGAGATGATGTCACTCTGCAAGTGTACCAGCTTTATTGGTCCTGATAACAGACAAAAAAAGTCACAAGTCTCTAGTGCAAAATGATGACATGATGTAAATCATTCTACATGTTTAAGTTTGTTCCAAGTTCTTTGATGGATTATCTGTGTCTTGGCAGATTTCACACCTTTCCCGCTAACACTCCCTGCAAAATCTGTATTCCTGCAGCAATCTACCCTTACTTAATATATGGCACATGCCCAGCTGAAATCCAGCTTCAGGTCATCTAACTAATTAAATGATATTATATTGTCAGTATGCAGCTGGGATGTAAGTGATCAGGCAATAATGACACCTTTCTATGATGTAAAGTGCCTTGCTTCTGTAGAGGCCTGGGACTTCTTGCTCCTCCCATACAGTTTTAAAGACACTCCTATATCTGCATGCAGATTCAAACAAAAAAAGCAAAGCCCGATTCACTTTCCTCTACGCTAGAGATAGGACTTTTCTTTCTCCTTAAAAGGTGCATGTCCCTCCTGTACGGAGATGGGAAATGGACAGAAAATGTGATGTCCTTGGAAAATGAACTGTTCGAAAAACTCCGTAAATCCTCCTGGAATTTTACAAAAGTAGAAGAATCTTTAGAGGAGTCATCAAAAGACGAACATTACTCACTCACTGACTTCTGGGCCTCCTGTCTTGTATACAAAGTACTGCAGCAGGTAAGAAGCTAACTGCAAACACCTTGGGAGTGTTTTGAAGATCTCAGAGTAATTGCAACTAAATTTGACCTTGGTGGGTGTTTTTTTGAGGAGTTGTACAAATTGGAGCAATATTTTAGAGCATGACATCTTATCTCTATCTATGGAAGGGTAGAAGTGGTTAATCCAACTCTTTGGTTGTGTCCTAAGTGGGGGTGTCCTCAGTGCTATAGCAGAGGGGAGGGGCATTTTATGTTCCTTCAGAAGTCCATACTTACCTTCCAGTTTGATGAGAATGAGCTGGCTGAGCACAAGGAGGCCTCAGAGACTGGTATAAACCCTTACCCGATTTATGCAGCAGTGGATAAGGAAAAACTAAGTGAAGAAGGTGGAACCTTTCCAGGTAAAATATGGGCTCCTAGTCTAACTGTATCTTAAATACCTTGCGTTAGGTTTCTTTAACTTAATGGCAGGCTTTAACTGTGCTGACATCCAGTCACACTTTGTCAGCCTATGTCTTTGTTTATAGATAATGGAGGAAAACATGCACTTCCAGGGGCTGAATCACATTCTGTAAAAGTGGCTTTCATGATAGGATAAGGTGAGGCATCCCTAGAATAGAATGGGCTAAACAGATTACATAAAACGTCAATAACATAGATCTTCAAAATGTAGAAGCCTGAATGTAGGCATTTCGTGCCATCATAGATCTCCTTGGCCTCCATCTGAGTTTTCAGCAGGGTGCAGATCTCCTGTAGATGTTCCATCATATCTGTCAGCCCTATGTGGAGCTCCAAAATAATCCAGTGCTTCTAAAACTGAACTAGGCAACTATATCCTTTCTGGTAGTTAGGAAGAAGGCCTTCACATGGAGAATTTTACTTTCAAACAACTACTTTTACCCTGTCCCATTAAACCGACTTTTCCCTCACTACAATTTAAAACTCTGACTGTCTCTCTTACCCCTGCTTGCACAGAGGACAGATTATCTACTTCCACTTACCAACGGTAGGCTTTGATTTAAGGTGATGGGTCTTGATTTATAAAGCATGAGCTGGCCTGGAATTGTGATAATCCTGGAAGGTCTGAGTGAGAACTGGGAACATCATTCTGGAAAGGGAATGTGATCAAGGAAGGGATTATGAAATGACGAGTAGGTGGCTTTGCAGTTTAGGCAGGTGGGTGCAGGATAATAGTCACAACCAACAAAAAGTTTCACCATTGCTATCAAATTTTATTTTCCATACCTGTTAAAATAATTGATCTCTCTCTGGAATAAATAGACTTGATTCAATTGTCCACACAGAGGCCTGTGGTTCCATTCAAGATGCCTTACCATACTCTCAGCTACTTTTCTAAAAGGGTATGAGTGTTATTTCAGTCCTGTGTCATAACTGTCAGCTCCATGCAGATGACTCCATTCACCATAGGTCCCTAGGTACCATGGGTTCCTAGTTATGTATCTGTGGGTACTTGAATCAAGCCCAGTCTCTTCTCTTCGTTGGCGCTAAAGAATGTTACAGGCAGACTCTGTCACATATGCATAAGCATCGAGAGGCCCTTGTAATATCTAGCACATCTGAGAGATCTGCACAGAGCTGTACAATATGACACATGAGCTGTGGGAAACCAAGACCTTTCTGGTGTGGCAGCTGGAGGCCAGGGTAGGAAGGATACCAAGAGCATATCAAAGAGCAGGTGGTAGGATGCTTACAACTCAGTTTGTTTCCCATGTGCCAATTCATCTTTGTCAGCTAATATCAGAGGATTTTAGAAAGGAAGAGAAAAACAACCAAAATGCAACTTTGGGACGGTGAGGTCAGCTATGCTTCTGAATATTGAGTGACAAAGCTGTTTGATTTTTCTCAGGGACTTGGTTTGGATTCATTCCACATGAGGCTGGATAGACTGCCTTGGGTGCTTTTGTGAGTACCAAACACTTTGGAAGTGAATTTGAGGAGGGTAAGCTGAAGAGAAAGGGGAAGAAGAAACACATTTGTTACATGCAAGGTGAATCTTCCTAATTCTGCTTTGTAGAAAAAAAAACAGGTTTAGCTATTCTGTATGTTTCTGTAGGTAACAAGAATACATCTGTCATTCCATGAATGCACACAGCATAGTATATGAATTCTGGAGAGCGGTTTGCCTCACTTTAAACATTAAACTGCGACATCTGCATGCCTCTCTACAGTCCAATGTCTACATTGACCAATTTTCTGTGGTTGTTATGGGAAGTTAGAGACCTGCATGTAGATCACTGAAGTTAATAAAATAGTTCCAACCTGGATGTCTAAATGTTCTGTAATCCCAACATATTCACTTTACAGGGAGAGATGCTTCTCAAATTAGATACAACCTACTGTGAGGACTGGTAGCTCCTATTTTGCTGATTTGTTTCACTCTGTTTCAGTCCAGGTCCAAAGTTCTTTCATTCCCTACCTAAGCTGTATAGCTGCAAATCTCATCTCACTTGTCTGTGACACAACTAAACATATCTGGCATCCTTAAACACATCTTGTGTTTAATGACTTCATGCCCCAGTCTCCTCAAAACACACCCTTAGCATCATGCTGTAGGGGAAAAGAAAAAAAAAAAAAGAAAAAAGCACTCTAGTTCTTGCTATTTAATTCACTCAGAAGGAAAAACAAACACAACACATCCATGAAGAGTACTTATGCCTCCAGGCTCATGTGTGAGGCTGGCCCAGGGAAATGCTTGACCAAGAGTTCTGCAGTGTGAGAGTACCCAATGTTTCCCATGGGATTCTGGCCTTAAGTAACATAAAAAGCTGGTCCACAAAAATGTGTAGACCTAGCAGGAGGAAGAGGGAGTAAATAATCTCAGGAGGTGTATAATCCTTCCAGTAGACAGTAAGGGAAGACTAGGCAAGGAGTGTCCATTTAGACATCTTGTCTTATAGATGTTGAAAGTGAAGTAAGAGAAGTGTACTACTGAAAGGCAAACTTGGATTGAATTCTTAGTGAGACTATTATAAAGCAAGCACTTTAAGCACATTTTCTTTTTTTGTTTCAGGCTTATGCGGGAGTGCTCTTGGAAGCATGGAAGAAAATCTAAAGTTTATACGAGGTAGTATCTTTTTTCTGTTGCCGGTATGCTCAATTCGGTTGTTGCACCTGCTGAAATTGAGCACATACTTCACATTACCCTCGAGTAATCCCTGCAGTCCTCTAGTTCCAAACAGAAATACAGCTATGCCTAACAGAAGCTCCACTGGTACTCCAGATGTCATCATCAGAGATGACAAGACAGGGATTGTCCAGACCTTATCCAAGACTGTGCAGCTTAAAGAGCCAAAATTCCAACTGTATCAAAGGAGGAGCACTCTGTGGGTATCCGATTAGGAAGGGGAGACTCACAATTGCAAAAGCTGGAAGCTGGTGACTTCTGGCACCAGGAGGAAGGCTCCTGCTCCACCTGAAGATTTCCAGTTATGTTCCAGTTAATTTCCAGATTTCCAGCATACACATTTAGTATGCTCAGAAAAGATGAGGGACTGCAAGCATGAGAGACTGAGAGCTCTGTCAAATGAAGCATGAGAGCTGGACAAGCCTGACCACCAATAGAAGCCTGACCACCTGACGAACTATTCTATAAGCAGCTGGGAGAAGCATCACGATCACTAGCCCTTGTTCTTGTGGGGGACTTCAACCTACCAGATGTCTGCTGGAAATACAATACAGCAGAGAGGAAACAGTCTAGGAGGTTCCTGGACCGTGTGGCAGATAGCTTCCTGACACAGCTGGTGAGTAAGCCAACTAGGGAAGGTGCCCCACTGGACCTCTTGTGCACACACAGAGAAGGACATGTGAGCCATGTGATGGTTGGAGGCCGTCTTGGGCAGAGTGATCACAAAATGATAGAGTTTTTGATTCTTGGAGAAGTGAGGAGCGGGGTCAGCAGAACTGCCACTTTAGACTTCTGGAGGGCAGACTTTGGCCTATTTAGGAGACTGGTCGACAGAGTCCCCTGGGAGACAGCCCTAAAGGGCAAAGGAGTCCAGGAAGGCTGGACATTCTTTAAGGAGAAAGTCCTAAAGGCACAAGAGCAGGCTGTCCCCAGGTGCCGAAAGATGAGCCGGCGGGGAAGAAGACCGGCCTGGCTGAATAGAGAGCTCTGGCTCGAGCTCAGGAAAAAGAGGAGAGTCTACAACCTTTGGAAGAAGAGGCAGGCAAGTCAAGAGGACTACAAAGGTGTAGCAAGGCTGTGCAGGGAGAAAATTAGAAGAGCGAAAGACGAGCTAGAGCTCAATCTGGCTACTGCTGTAAAACAAAATAAAAATACTTCTTCAAATACATTAGCAGCAAAAGGAGAGCTAAGGAGAATGTCCAGCCTCTATTACATGGGGAAGGGATCAAAGTGACAAAGGCTGAGGTACTTAACACCTTCTTTACCTCAGTCTTTAATAGTAGGGCCAACTGTTCTCTGGTTACCCAGCTCCCAAGTCGAAAGATAGGGACGGGGACCAGAATGGAGCCCCCATAATCCAGGGGGAAATGGTTAGTGACCTGCTGCACCACTTAGACATTCACAAGTCTATGGGGCCTGATGAGATCCACCCAAGAGTACTGAAGGAACTGGCAGAAGTGCTCACCAAGCCACTTTCCATCATTTACCAGCAGTCCTGGCTAACTGGGGAGGTCCCTGCTGACTGGAGATTAGCGAATGTGACACCCATCTTCAAGAAGGGCCGGAAGGAGGATCCGGGGAACTACGGGCCTGTCAGCCTGACCTCGGTACCGGGAAAGCTGCTGGAACAGATCATCCTGAGTGCCATCACATGACACATAGAGGATAACCAAGTGATCAAGCCCAGCCAGCACTGGTTTAGGAAAGGGCCTTTTAGGAAAAGGCCAACCTGATCTCCTTCTACGACAAGGTGACCTGCCTAGTGGATGAGGGAAAGGCTGTGGATGTTGTCTATCTAGACTTCAGTAAAGCCTTTGACACGGTCTCCCACAGCATTCTCCTGGAGAAACTGGCTGCTCATGGCTTGGACGGGTGTACTCTTTGCTGGGTAAAGGACTGGCTGGATGGCCGGGCCCAAAGAGTGGTGGTGAACGGAGTTTACTCCAATTGGCAGCCGGTCACAAGCGGTGTTCCCCAGGGTTCTGTGTTGGGGCCAGTTCTGTTTAATATCTTTATCAATGATCTGGACAAAGGGATCAAGTGCACCCTCTACTGAGTTTGCAGACGACACCAAATTGTGCGGGAGTGTTGATCTGCTTGAGGGGAGGAAGCCTCTGCAGAGGGACCTGGGCAGGCTGGATCGATGGGCCGAGGTCAATTGTATGAGGTTCAACAAGGCTAAGTGCAAGGTCGTGCACTTGGGCCACAGCAACCCCATGCAACACTACAGGCTTGGGGAAGAGTGGCTGCAAAGGTGCCTGGCAGAAAAGGACCTGGGTGTGTTGGTTGACAGCCGCCTGAACAAAAAGGCCAATGGCATCCTGGCTTGTATCAAAAATAGCGTGGCCAGCAGGACCAGGGAAGTGATCGTGCCCCTGTACTTGGCACTAGTGAGGCTGCACCTTGAATACGGTGTTCAGTTTTGGGCCCCTCACTACAAGAGAGACGTTGAGGTGCTGGAGCATGTCCAAAGCAGGGCAAGGAAGCTGGTGAAGGGTCTAGAGCACAAGTCTTATTGAGGAGCAGCTGAGGGAACTGGGGTTGTTTAGCCGGGAGAATAGGATGCTCAGGGGAGACCTTATCGCTCTCTACAACTACCTGAAAGGAGGGTGTAGAGAGGTGGGGTCGGTCTCTTCTCCCAGGTAACTGGTGATAGGACAAGAGGAAATGGCCTCAAGTTGTGTCAGGGGAGGTTTAGACTGGATATTAGGAAGTTTTACTTCACTGAAAGAAAGGGTTATGAAGCATTGAAACAGGCTGCCCAGGGAAGTGGTTGAGTCACCGTTCCTGGAGGTATTTAAAAGACGTTTGGATGAGGTGCTTAGGGACATGGTGTAGTGGAGGACTTGGCAGTGTTAGGTTTACGGTGGTCTCAATGATACTAAAGGTCTTTTCCAACCTATACGATTCTGTGTGATTCTGTGATTCCTCCTGACTGAGCCTGTGCTTTCAGCAAGACTTCGCAGTCATGCCAAACTGATGAAGCATAGGATCTCGGCAGCTGCAGGTAGTGGATTACTGAGCGGATTGCTGTTGGACACCTATGGTGCCCTCATCTCAAGTGTGGTTCGGATCTTCCATCACTAGAGAAATTTTGAAATAAAAAGTCATGAACCAAGACATCCTAAAGCAAAACTGGGTTTTCTTTAACAGGCTAATCCATTCTTAATGTGGCTTTTTTTTTGCAGCTATTCATCATTTCTGCCCTTTTACCTGAACTGAAGCTTGTTTTCAATGAACTGAACTGTTTTAGCTTATATCTGCAGTACTTAATAGACTTGGTTGTGGGTGAAATGAGGATTATTTGGATTTGCATTGAAGAGAGCAGGAAGAGGTCTAAGCAAGACACAAATAAGCTGCAAAGTAAAATTTCACACTGAAATTCCTCAAATACATTTGCAGTGTTTAACCAGTACATTACCTGTTTGGATCCAGGGCTCTGCTAGTTCCATCAGCCACAGTGTATGGGGAGTTTTTGGCCAGTTCCTTCGGGAGTGAACCGACTGGTGTTCTGAGATTAAATCTGGACATTGCAGACAGGTCTTTTTTCTCTCCAATGCCTCTTCCAAGGAGTGTATTCACAGATAATGCCTGGATTGTCTCTGTCTGCGCAGTACAGTCCTCCAAACTCTTTTCACTGGGCTGGTCTTCTCACGTTCTCTCACATGATCTCTTGATGCTCTCATGGCCTTCAGGTAATATCCCCTACCTCGTACAGGTCATTCTACTGGGCTGTAACATGGCTCTCACTTTATTCAGGGCACTTTCAGCTGGAAAGAAGATGAAGAGAAATAACAATCCCTCTGAACCACAAGAATGCTGTAAGAGGCCCAGAAAAGATCAGGCCTCACTCTTGTACAGCACTGGTGTAACCAGTCCACTTCAGAGCCTGTGAGCCTCAAGCGTAGTGGGTGTGCCAGCTGGTGTAGGGCCCAAGTCCTGTATAGTTTGTGCCTGGAGTGGCTTATTCAAATCTGTTTCAGCTGTACTAAAATTCCATTGCTTAATGTTAATTATTTGAACTAGTGGAAAGCATGGTTCTTTCTCTTCTGAAGCACTCAGGCCTCGGCCCTTAGGCTGTCTGTACACTATCTGCACATATGTTCTTCTACCACCATGCAACTCCTGCAGATTTTGTCGCACCAGTTGAAAAGTGAAGTTCTGTAGATTCAACTATGTTCTGAATTTATTGCCTCTTCCCAGGCTCGACGTGGGACTTCATTAAGATGGTGCTTAAAACAATCCAATGTGCATTGACCTGGACATGGGGAACGACTAATAACTTCCTTTACAACTGCCATAAGAAAATCCAATGAAATAATTATTTGTGTATATTCAGAAAATACAGAGTGGTTATGTGATCTGACTAGATCTATGGGGCAGAATGCATGGGGTTTAGCAGAGCTTTTATGCTGTGTTTGTGTGATGTTAAACCAAGAAAGCTGTCTTTGCCATTTACCTTCTTAAAACAGCGAGTTAGATAGCTTTCCTTTCCAGGATCCACCCTCTCTTAACAGCATCCCATTATGGGCAGCAAATAAACTAGCCATAAACAGAATTATTTCACACTACTGGAATCCAGATCTGCAACATCACTGCAGATATGTAAGCTCAATTCTGTCACATAAATACAGGCATCTAATGTCACACAAACTGTGCTTGTGTACAAGGGACAACAGCATTAAGTTGGAAGACACAAAATAAAACCTGTAGGACGGCTGTGCCCTTTTGGAGGAGAACCTGGAGGACACCAGAAGTAATGTAAGGAGTTGGAACTGGACAGCTAAATTTATGAAATTGAGTTGTGCTCCTGATGCATGAGCAGTAACATTGGTCTCTAGATTCCATTGCCTGCCCTAGCTGGATGTTCACTTATGATAATGGAAGCTTTGGCACCTAGCGTGTAAGTAGAAACCTGCATTTAGACAACTGCAGTTAGGTGTCATGATCTCTAGCTGGCTCATGCATTCCTTTTTCTGCTCAAAGATCTTCTGATCGTAAAGCTATGAGTGCATAGTTCTAGGGGTGTGATCTTTTGACCTTCGGAAAGCCCATCAGGAATTCTGGTCTGCAACTGACCACAGTCAGAGACAGAGGTAGGTCAGAGGGATGTGGATTCCTCTTGTCAGAATACAGTTGGACATCTGGTTGGGCAGGAGAGGCAAGGAGAGGCAGCTTTCAATACATTTTTGGGGTGCATCATCAGCGAAGACCAATGGACTCTCCTGGGGCTGATCCTCTGTATAGATTTATATATGTCTTTATGAAATCCCACTGTTTTTTCTCATTGGATTAGCTAACATTCAGCCCTTTTACCTGGTCGAAAAGGAAATCATCTCTTTGATTGATGCCGGCCTGGCAATAAATTCTGCCTATCCTCTGGTCCTTCGAGCACAGTGGCGAACAGATCTGATCATTTCCTTTGATTTCAGCTCTGGAGATCCTTTTGAGGTGCATGTGTGTCTATGGCTTTGGAGAGCCTCCTTTGGGGTCATTGGGTTGGGGACTGCAGAAATGCATTGCAATCATCGTCAAAGCAATTTTCAAAGAAATATCTGAACGGATTCTGACAGGTTGGTATGCTGATCGTCATGTTGTTTGGGCTTCTTCTCTAGGCAGTTGGCAGAAACAGACACTTTTAGAACATGAGCCATTTTGTCTGTCTTGTTCACATGGTATTGTATGGTAATCTACCAAGGTTACCAAGCTGTCAGGCTATCAAGGGTGCGCCAGGGCAGCAGGAGGAAAGCTCACAAATTTCTTAACCTCCCTTTTTTTCTTTAGGGCTGACCAGAATTTTTCTGCAGGTAAGTGATATTACTCCTTCCTTCAGGGCAGTTGATGACATTCATCAAAGAGAACCTCATCCTGGTGAGCAGAATGAGGAAATGACAGTCTCACCAGCAAAAAGCCTGCAGCAACTGCAGGGGCTGGGAATTCCCAGAGGCAAGAAAGGAGCAAAAGTGCAACCAGTCTCAAAGATGACAGAAAAGCAAGGGTATTTCCTAGAGACTCAGGTGCTGAATGGAACTTTTTGAAACAAGGGAAACGAGCAGGAAGCTGTTAAACTTTCAGTTAAGAAAAATTAAGGAAAGGATGCACTCTTAAAAAAAAAAACAAACAAAAAACAAACGAAAAAAATCCCTCTACAGTGAGCATATCAGAGATTGTTTACGATTATTTTTATTTTTCTTATTCCATGTTTCTAGCTCTGAATTCTTCTATTTTGTCAGGGGAATTAGGTGGGGGAAAGACACTATACAAAACTATCACCATTCCTTGCTATAGTTTGTGTTCCTTTCAAATCTAGTGTTTGATTTGGAATTTCTTTCGGAGTTGATGACGTTTAGTGTCTCATAAGAATTTTAAATGTGCAAGGATATCTCAAATTGCTGTTTCTCTGGTTATTTTCAGTGTGGTCACTTTAGGGACAAGTGGAGGCAGCTGCATCCAGAGGCTCTGGCTGCTTTGGGCATCTTACAGTAGGTATTGAAAATTAACTGATCTTTTCAAGTGCCTATTTCCATTTGATGAGAAATAAGACTGTCAGGAAGCAGCGAGGGCCAGCTCCTCCTTAAGGGACAGGGAGCCAAGCTCAACAACTTGACCAGCAGGGCAGGGGCCTCACCAGCCAGGGCCCAGCCCTGCAGCACCTGAGAGAGTCAAGCAGGGCAGGTCCGAGGATGGCAGACAGGGTCAATCGGGAGCCCAGATTATCAGGCAAGTCCATGGTGAAAAGGCAGGTCCAGGGTCAAGCTGGGAAGTCAGTCCATCTGTGGCTGAGCTGAACACTGCTACTTGTACAACATCAGTGAGGCCCCTGGGACAATGGGAAGGGTACGCGTGGAGGCCCCAGGGGCATTAAGGCCTACTAGTGCGTTCAGGACCCTGACAGTAGCCTTCCATCCCAGCAAAGTGTGTCCTCATGCTTGGGAGGTCTTGGTTCGGAAGGGCCTTGCTGTAGAGTGATTTCATTGCTGTGGTTGTCAGTGGGCTATTTCAGGGGACACAGAGCTGGGGCAGGGACTGGCAACTGGGAAGGGAACATGGCACGAGAGATTTGGGGTTGGATAAGGGGTGTTGATGTTGGGGTCCAGGCTGGACTGGGAGTGAAGAGGGTGGGGAGGGGATTCTCTGAGCTACCCCTGGCAAGCCTTGGAGGGTTGACAGGCTTGAAGAAGGACATCGCTCAGGAGCCTGGGAATGGGTAGGAGGTTGGCACCGTGGGGATATCAGAGCCCAGGGCTAGGCTCACCCCTCAAGAGGAGTCACAGTGGCAAGGTCCTGCACAGGTGTGGGCCAGGCTCCATGGTGCTTGACACAGGGCTCAGGAAGGCCTGAGCTCACTGCCAAGGGACAGCTGTTCCTAAAGGAAAGGGAGCCAGGTGTGATAACAGCAGGCAGGGCAGGCCCTTGCCAGCCAGTGCCCAGTTTCACAGGATCCAAGTGAGTCAAGCAGGGCAGGCTTGGAGATGGCAGTCAGGCTCAGCCAAGGGTTGGAATCATCAGGCAGGTTTGCTGTGGTGAGGCAGGTCCAAGGTCAATTTGGGAAGTTAGTATGGATCAGGACTGGTGGCAGGTAAGGATTAGGTCTGCTGAGGGTAACCAGTCCAGCGATTGCTGCGCAGGTCCATAGTGATGACACCATTCCAAGCTCAAGCTGGGAAGTCAGCCTTTGGGTCAGGGCTCACATCTAGGGGGCTAAGGCACAGACATGGCTGTGGCTGAGCAGGAGACCAGTGCACCTCGAACACAGCTCATGTAGGGGTTGAGGACCCAGGCCTGAGATTAAATGGAGCTCATGGGCCCATGGGAAGGATCTGGTCCCTACCAACTCACACCTCAACAAGAATAAAGGAAAAGGGGTTTGGAAAATGTAATTTTCCAAAGGAAATTTTCCAGGAAAGAAGAGCAAAAACCCTTATTAGAGGTAAGAGAAGCTCCTATCAGAAGGCAGGACTCTTTTTGACAGCCAGTATTTACAGCGAAATAACTCTTTTACCTTTGAGGAGATCTCATATCAGTATCTGTAAGAATTTTGCTCAGTTTCTCTTTGCATAGGTTTTTTCCTCCTAATACACTCCATTTCCTTTCTCCTTTTATAAACACATTTCATTACAAATGAGGGTAAATGTACAATACTGCTTCTGTAATTGCTTCCGTTTAAACATATATGCGGAGGGGATGAATTTGAGGAGCTTGAGTTAAAAAAGAACTTGCTAGGCTTTCAAAATGTTATTGCTATTTCATATCATTCCAGGAAGATGTTGTGCGAGGTTTGGTTGTCTTTTGTGACTACGAGAGTCATCATGTCTTTAGCTACAACCCCATCTTTTCCCAACAGTGATTAAGGAAAAGGGATAAATCTGTAGAATCTAACCCCGAGGCAATTTGGTGGGGTGACAGAAATATCAAGGTGTCAGTAAGTGCTTGTCTATGGGAGAGGCCAGTAGTGTTCTTAGTGCCTAAGGCCCCATCTTTGGTTGTGAAGTGCATTCTTTGTGGAGGGGCTGTTGGAATGAATTGTGTGAGATCCCAGTTACTCTGGGAAGCTTACATAAAGTGGCTGCTGTTCACAACCCTTGCACCATCTAGAGCAGAATGTTGCAAACCCACTCAGAGAAGAGTGAAAAAGACTCGAAGGTTGTTTCTTCTGAACTCCTGAACAGCTGGGAATAATATTTCTCAGGGAGACCACAGAAAATCTCAGTTTGTGCAAGCTTCTAACACACCACCTACCCCAGTCAATGCTTTCATGCAAAATCAAGGCAACATTAAAGTTAATGCGTGCCTCGAATCAAGTGGGTTATTGTCTCCCTTTGATGGTCAGATCGACATAAGCGACACATAGTGAGTTTTTAATTTTGTCAGAGTGGTAGAGCAACAGGAGGGGTTGCTTTGGAAAGCAAAATTTGTTCTGGAAGTCTGTGAACCTGGTGATGTCTTCACGCTGTTTCATAGATGCCAAATCCCTTTAATTTTGACATCTTTCAGCGTCAGCCACATGGCCTTTCTGGGTGTAGCTGTAATTTGTTAAACAAAGGCTCTTGCTAGAAGTGACCCCAGAAGTGAGTGCTGGATTTTCATTTATATGAGCTCCTCAGAGAATGCTTCAGGAAAACTTAGACTTTTAAATATATTATATGTTACAATTAAGTATAGTCCAAGAAACTAACCATCATTGTTTTGTAGCAATCAATTTTATTACTGGAGAAGATAGGATTGATTTATTCCAGGGGTTCAGAAACAAGCAAACAAACTAAAAACTGCATACAATTTCTCTATGTCTCAGACTATCAAGAAAACAGCTAAATACTGCCAGAAAAACAGTATCCCATTTCCCACGATAGAGGATCAGGAAATGGATGAGAACAACCCTTCTGATTGCTATATCTTCCGAGGAGATAAGTCATGCCCTACAGTCATGCACTTTCCTCTCTTCAACAATGTGAATTGTTCTGGTAGCACATACTCTATGCAACTTTGTCTCTGTATATTTGCATCTCATAGTCTCAACTTCCAGTGCCATGCATTTCCGAGTCCTTCTTTACGCAGCGCTGCTGCTGTGAATGCACACAGAAGAAAAGGAACAGGGCAGGCTCTATGTATAATGCATAGAAGCTTGCACAGGCATTAATGTGCTCACCCTCTCAGATAGGCAACGTATGTCCTGAGCTACAAGGGTTTTACAGTCTTCTTGCTTTGTTCTGTAAATCAGTGTAATTAAATTGTGGTCCTTCTACTAAAGAGGAGTTGGGGAGGCATTACATTTAGAAGCCAGAGTATCCAAGTCTGGGACATTTACTACTGCTTCCCTTTATAGTTATTGGTGAGGAACAGGCAGGTCCAGAGAGACATTTATCCCCCTCTCTCAGACAACTGATGAAGCAGGTGATGAAAGAGGCACCTCCAGACTCTGACTGATCTCCTCCTCTCTCTACACTGGCTGCAGCAGGATGTTATAAAGAACTTGTATGTGAAACTTGCAGATCTTCAGGGATTAATGTTTTCCTCAAGCCCATGCTTTTCTTGAATGATCTTGTAGTTTTCTGTTTGGCATTTACTTACATATTTTGTCTACCTTTTTTCTAGATAAAATAGAAGAATACAGAAAGAACTTTCCCACCTTTCAAATGTCCCTCCCCAAGGAACACATCAAAGATCTCATTGAGAAAGCAGGGTTGAATGTATCCAACAATAGTGGGAAGATTCTGCAAGAGATAAAACAGCTTGTGTCTTCCTCCCATACAAAGGAGTTCTGAATGCGAGAGGTTTTTTCCTTCAGTACAAGATAATGAATTTATGAATCCCTATAAATGCTATACTTTACCCCACTGCACTTTTCATTTTGGCCATTTGGTGTTAGTCTTCATACTGTGCTCTGGACAACTGTAATGCAGATTTCTCCATCTCAGCTACCTCTCTAAGTTCCTCTGTAGTCAAAAGAAGCAAAAAGGCGCTCTTAGGGAGTGGATCATTTGGCACATTTTAAACGGATTTGTGAGAATAAGACGGCCTGAGTTTCTGAAGGGCTGAAGAGGCTCCCTTTAAAATTGGCTGAGATGGAGGCATTGGTGTTTGCAAAGAAATTCTAAAAATAAATTTAAAAAAAATCTAAAAATAACCAAGAGGAAGAATAAGGGATGATGGGGAGAGAGAGAGAGAGAGAGAAGCTTTCCACAGAAGAATAGCTAACCAGGCAGCATGACAGATAGTAAAGAATAAGACAGATCAGTACTAAATAAACACATTAAAAGGGAAAAAAGAACCGCTATAACTTTTGCTTTTGACAATGGAAGATGAATAATAGAGGACCCATGAAAGAGATGAAGGAAAGTCCGATGGTCAGAGACTTACAAAGAATGTTGGTAAAACTGGAGTGTCTCTGCACAAGGGGAGGATGTCTGTCTGCATGAACCAAATGAGAACTAATGCTAGGCTCTGGCTTGCTCACGATACTGGCTTTTCTAACGTCTTTCTTTTTCTGTATTTCTTGCTTGTTCATTTTTCTGCATTTTCTGTGTATCATATTTAAACCTAATTGTTTATTAAATGGGTGAGCTATAGCTTGTTCCCAATGGTAGACATACTTGGCTTTGTCCCACAGTGTACTGCACAACCTCAGTCAAAGGATGTGTCTGCAAATAACCTGGTATTGAACAAGTATATCTGTGATACTAAAAAAAAAACCAAACCAACAGCCTCCTCTGAGCTGTCCTGGAAATCTTTAACTTGCAAGTTTTTTCTTGTGTTTTCTTGTGTTCAGACTGAATTAAAAACCAGGAAATTCAACATAAACACAGGAAAGCACTTTCTGTTTTTTACTGTGACGGTAGTCGGACACTAGAAGGAGGTGACCCAGAGAAGCTGTGGAGTCTCCATCTGTGAAGATATTCAATCCCACTCAGACAAGGTCCTGGGCAACCTGTTTGAGCTGACCCTGTGTACTGCTTTTATCTAGGAGAGACTTCATTTTCTTCACAGTAGCTTGCATGGTGCTGTTGTGGATTTGTGACCAAAACAGTGTTGGTAACACAACGATGATTTAATTGTCACGGAACAGTGCTTGCGTAGTGTCAAGAATTCCTTTATTTTGCTTTGCTTGAATGCTCCGCTTTTGCTTTACCTATTAAACTGTCTTTATCTCAACCCATGAGTTCTTGCACTTTCACCCTTCCATTTCTCTCCCCCATTCCACTGCAGGGGGAGTGAGCGAGCGCTGTGTGGTGCTTAGCTGCCTACCGGGGTTAACGCACAAAAATTCTTTTTGGTGCCCAGCATTGAGCTTGAAGGGTTCAAGATAACATTGGATTTGATTGGAGTTTTCTAGACCAAATTTATAGCTGTTACAGCTGTTCAGCTATTAATTGGCAGGCACCTGTGCTTGCCACGGGCCTTGCTTGCCTTACTGTATATTAGAGGCTAGCTAATGGATTCTTTTGCTGTTTCCTGTACTGCTTATCATCTTACTCTGCTGTGCCTGGGAACATTTTGCTAACAGCAATGGCGATGCGCCTGGGATGGCAGGTGGCCAGGGCATTGCTGCTGTTCCTGTGCCGCTGTACTGGACAGGCTCGAGCTCCAGTGTGAACTCGAGTCAAGGGGATTGTGACCTGTGGCTAAGTCCACGTTGGAGCAAGTACACCTCAAAGCCTCTGTGGCCGTGGGTAAGTCCATGCCAGAGCAAGTACACCTCAAAGCGGCTGTGGCTGTGGATAAGTCCAAGCCACAGCAGGTACGCCCCTGAAGAGACTGTGGCCCATGTAAAAGGCCACACTGAAGAAGGTACACCCCTAAGGGACTGTGCTCCGTGGATAAGCCCACGCCAGAGCAGGGGCAAGGGGAGCAGTTCATTGCAATGTTAAACCCTGTGGCCTGGTCCAAAGGGATCAGGGGTGGAAACTGTAATGGAGATGATACCTTTAAATTGTAACCCATGATTTAAGTTGCATGTTATAGGAAGTACTGTAGCAGGAACCACCCAAACCAACAGACCATGAGCCTCACAAGAAGCAGTGCAAGTGCAGCAGTGACCCAATGTGAGCCGGCTTTGGTGCCTGATAACTCCACACAACACACCGACTCTCCTGACCTGAGTGACTGTTATAACAGACAGAACCCAAGTTGTGGACTAAATGAACTCAGTGGCCAATTTATGGACATGTCATGGACATTTTACAGGGGTGGCCCATAGACTAAGGGAATGATGTCTATGTATAAATCAAAGGACAGGAAAGGGGGTAGTGATTAATGAGCGTGTATTGGATAATGTGGGTCCTGAGTATGATGTAAATGGTATGGAATAAGGGGTGGAGACTGTAGCTGGTCTGGCTGGGATGGAGTTAATTTTTTTCACAGCAGTTCGTAAGGTGCTGCCTTTTGTGACCAAAGCAGTGTTGATAACACACCGATGTTTTAGCTGTTGCTGAGCAGTGCTTCCACAGCATCAAAGCCTTTTGTTTTTCTCACACTGCGCTGCCAGCGAGTAGGCACAAGGAGTTGGGAGGGGACACAGCTGACCCCAACTGACCAAAGAGGTATTCCATACCATATGATGTCACGCTCAGCAATAAAAGCTGGGGGAAAGAAGGAGGAAGGGGAGGATGTTTGGAGTTATAGTGTTTGTCTTCCCAAGTAACCATTATGCGTAATGAAGCCCTGTTTTCCTTGAAAGGTCTAAACATCTGCTTGCCAATGGGAAGCAGTGAAAGAATTCCTTATTTTTCTTTGCTTGCGTGTGCAGCTTTTGCTTTACCTATTAAACTCTCTTTATCTCAACCCACAGGTTTTTTTGCACTTTTACCCTTCCGATTCTCTCCCCCATCCCACTGAGGGGGAAGTCAGCTAGCAGCTGTGTGGTGCTTAGCTGCCTGTCAGAGTTAACCCACAACACCCTGCTTGAGCAGGGGAGGTTGGACTAGATAATCGCAAGAGGCCCCTTCAAACCTCAATGATTCTGTGTGATTATGTGCTACCAAATTGCTAACTGAGCAATAGCATTATGTGGAAAATGCTTTTTCCTTAAACCCAGAATAATGCCTTTGGAATGCTGATACTCGTGTTGGGATTCCAGCTGGAATTCAGGGACCTTGGTTGTGGGCAGTGGATGTCCTACTCCACCCCAGCCAGAAAACGACTTCATGGACCCTGGCTCTAGTGCCAAAGTGGAGTGCCAAAGCACGATGAAAAAAATGTTTTCTTAACAAAGAGCTGTCATTACACACACAGACTGGCAGAATTGTGTGGCTTGCCACAACAAGATAGAAACATTTTGCAAATGTTTTTGCATTTGATAACTAACGTGCTAAACATCCTCTGTGCTGTTTTCCAAAGGAACTGCAGATTCACTACATGTTCACTGATTTTGTGCTCTGCTGCATGTTCACTGATTTTCTTGGGCCAAGAACAAAAGGGGCTTGTACTTCTGCCACACACACCACCAAAGAAAAACGTCCCCTTTAATTTTGGTTTTTACCTACAGCCACAATTCAAGGCAACCACACTGTCAGTGTATGAGTCCACACTGTAGGGTATCTTCATCTGACTTGGTCACAGCAGACAATTAATCAGGGAATAAAATACTCATTTGCCAATGAAGATGAGAAACTGCTGAGTGCACTGTCTTACGCACTTACCCTGACCAGAGTGCTTACCTTCTTCACAGCTAAATCAGGTGCAAATGAATGCGGTTTAAAAGGAGTTGCAAAGTGTGGGTGTCTAATCTACCATGATTGCACATCCACTCATCAAGTTTTACATTTCCTCTGGGGATTTAAATACCTCTTCCCGTCTTTTTCAAATATGCGGTGTTTGTCCTCATGGTGTGGGCATCTTGCAAGATGTGCCAGACTCAGACTCCTGTGTGCTTTGCCTTTTGGGTAGCCCCAATTTCATTCTGTTTAGCTGCCTAAAATATAGTTGTCATAAACTAGCTTTTATATTTGCCTTTGGAAGTTTTGATCCAGTTTGTTCTTAAACTCTTCCATCTAAACTATGTGAGGTCAGTTTTTCCACGCAACGTACTGTGGCCGAGTTCAAGTATGAGACTGCTATCAAACTATAAAACACTGGCCTCTGTTTTCTCACTTGGGAGACATTAAGAATCACAAAAGCAGAGAATCACAGAACAATTTAGGTGGGAGGATTTGGGCTGAAGATCGTCTGTCTCTGCTTTAAGAAGGGACACCATGTGAAAGGACACGTGACACAACATGCAGGTTGGAAGAATGAGTAAGGGGTTTCAGTCTGAGCATAAGCCACAGGCTAACAGACCAGCATGGCCATAATCTAAAACTAAGGTAGTACTTTAGCTCCCTTGAATCACTACGGAAAAACTGGCACCTCCAGGAAGAGGCTTATTTTGTGATAAGACTGATGTCGAAGACGCGATGCAGCTGTTCAAATGGAGTTGTCTACTGCCAGTAGTAGGTTCTAAAGACAAAAGATGCTGGGGGTGACTGCTGAAGGTCCAACAGCTCTTCCATAAATGGAAATCCATGCATGACTTGACTAAAAAAGGAAGGAAAAATTGCTCAGTTCTGGAAATGACCCTTTATTGCTACAGTTTCAGACTCCTTGGAAAGAATTTCTCAACAGTAAACTCTTACTAACGTGCTTTACATTAACAAGCCCATTGTTCCACTTCTGCTTATATTAGACCACCTTAGTTCCCTTTTGCCCTAAGCCTTACAAAAAGGAGTTGTTATGCTTGCAGAATGACGTCAATGTGTAGCACCTGCAAGGAGTTTCATGAAATCAGCCATTCCCATCTCTTGTATTAGGAATGCCTTGTTATGCTTGGTAGTGGTGGTCTAGGTTAGTCTTAACACTTCTTTGTTCCATGTGGTATCCAGAGTGGGTACGGCAATATCACAAAATGCTTAAGAGCAACTTAGGTACACGTCATGGTGAATAAGTTGGTAAATACACAGGAGCTGCTTGCTAAGCAGATCACAAAGCTGATATAAATGTCACCTTTGGGGCCTGGATGGCTGTTCTGCACTGAGGGGTGGGGGTGAGGTGTGAGAGAGAGAGAGAGACGGTGCAGGGCTCTTTCTGGATCTCAGTAAGAAAGGCCCAACAAGAAATGGCCTAATAAGATAACTGCTTTAATAAGGCAAAGTAAGAAGAGGAATATAGGTAGTGAGTAAATCTTCTGTCCCTTCAGAAGCTGGGCACCTGCCTTCATGCAGCATCAGATGGAGCTCAGATGTATTTTCCCACGATGCGCTGCACAGAGCAGATCCTGTCCGTAGAGGGAAGCTCTCCCTTTTGGCCATTCGAGCTATTATATCATTTCCCCACAAGAGAACAGCTCTCTTCCTAAGGGATGTTCACATGAGAACTTCCTGCTGCTCTGTCAGATACAGGCAAGGACACGCAGCGGGCACAATGGCCTGTACCAAGTGGGAGCTGCCCGCAGGCTCCTCTGCTGCAATGAGCTCCTGAGTCTATCCTGTGGGCAAGGGATTTGTGCAGCACAACACAGACCTGAAAGCCAGCACAGCACAGCACAGCACAGAGCCCTCCTCAGGTTAACTGTTGTGTGGATCACTAACTCCTAAACGTGCAACCGTCTCCCAGTCAGGATCAATACTGTCGTGGTTTAGCCCCAGCCGGCAACTAAGCACCACACAGCCGCTCTCTCACTCCCCCTCGGTGGGATGGGGGAGAGAATCGGAAGAACAAAAGTAAGAAAACTTGAGGGTTGAGATAAAAACAGTTTAATTGGTAAAGCAAAAGCCACGCACGCAAGCAAAGCAAAGCAAAGAATTCATTCACTACTTCCCATGGGCAGGCAGGTGTTCAGCCATCTCCAGGAAAGCAGGGCTCCATCACGCGTAACGGTTACTTGGGAAGACAAACGCCATCACTCCGAATGTCCCCCCTTCCTTCTTCTTCCCCAGCTTTATATACTGAACATGACGTCATATGGTATGGAATAGCCCTTTGGTCAGTTTGGATCAACTATCCTGGCTGTGTCCCCTCCCAGCTTCTTCTGCACCTGGCAGAGCATGGGGAGCTGAAAAGTCCTTGACTAGTACAGCAGCAACTAAAACATGTCTGTATTATCAACACTGTCTTCAGCACAAATCCAAAACGTAGCCCCATACCAGCCACTACGAAGAAAATTAACTCTGTCTCAGCTGAAACCAGGACAATACAATGGTCTGCCTATAAGGTAGCTTTACTCTTTCTCTACACAGTAATGTATTCTGTGTGAATTGTTTGTTGTCATAGCCATAATCAAGTCCCATTTTCACTTTTTCATTCCTTTGTAACAAAACACTCCAGTGGGACCATTTTCCTCACAGTTATACAACTACAGTTATCATGTCTGCATCAAAGTGAGCCACCTAGGCTATGGGGCTGTGGAGGGGTGGGTCCAGGGGAAAGTCAGATGAATGGCAGTAACTGGAAGGGAAATTCCAAGTAAGATGATGAAAACAGAAAGGATAGAAGAAGAGATGTTATAAAGAAGGGCTAGGACCGGTCATGACAGACAGTAGTGGAAACTTGAGAAGTGTGTCATGAAAGACGAACACAGAGAGTAGAAGAGACAGGACAGGCCAAGATGGAGCTGAGCTGTTTCAGGTGAAGTTGGTTGTCTGAGCCTGGTACCTGAAATAACTAGCTTATACCAAGACAGCAGGTTCAAAATGCAGGAAGATCAGCTGGAGAGAAAAAAATAATGCAGCTGAAAGGGACTAGTGAGCCTTGAGCAACCTAATGTAATTTTGGACTTGACCCTGTGTTAGGTGAAATACAGGACCAGCTGCTCTCCAGAAGTTCCTTTCAAACAAAACTGGGATTAGCTTGACTGTGCTGGAGCCATGATTCCAATCAAGAAAAGCGGTCGTCCCCAAGGAAGGGCCAAAGAAGGATACATGTTTCCTATATTTAGGTCTGGGTCTCATCTCTAGGACAAAATGCTTGAATTTGACATAAGTGGGAGCTTGGAGTGCAAATTAACCTGCCACTGAATTCAGGACAGCACTATCATGCAATTCTATTACCTAAAGAAAGGGATCTAGTGCCTATGGATACGCCTTTCAGAGACCTTTCTGAAAATGGCGTGAGTCTCCCATATGGGCTGTGTCCTTTTTGTCATGCATTTGTGCATTTCTGAAAGACTCTAGTGCAACTCCAGATGCACAAGACCTACTTGTTATAGCTACTGGATTGTTCCCTACACTTAGATGCATCCGTTTAGGTGTCTTAATCTTGAGCTGAACTGTGCTGCTGTGTTCTGAATCTGGGGCTGACTCTCCCTCAGATGCCTGGCCACATCCTCAGGTTCCTAAATACCTCTGTCTCTTTGGACTACACATAAGTCAGATCATGTGGTAGAAACTTAGCCCCCCAGGAAAAAAAATCTGCAATGCCTTTGCTTTGGGGAGTTGCACCAGGTTGTCACAATGGCCCCTTTATCTTTGCCACCAAAGCAGCATGAAACTCTTGGTACGATGTCTCTAGTTCTGAGTTGTGCAGGGCTCCAGGGAAAGGGTCTCATCAGATCCGTGAGAGATCCTTCTTGGGAGGAGTCAGCAATAAATCCACACCTCAATGCTTTGGCCTTGTCATGCCTCAGAATTTCCAAGCCAGCTAAACACAGAGCAGGCGGGAACCAGTTTCTATCATCGGCCATTGGTTTAACGTAATACTAAGAAACTCAGGAGAGCAACAGATTACAGAGATCTGTGGCCTTGGTGAACAAAGACAGAAGAAAAGAATTGAGTCAATATGATAAAGAGCTGCAACTACAGAATCAAATGAATCCACGTGCCACTATGTGCAGGTACATCTAGATTTCTGCCTGAGACCATAGCTGGATGTCCATTATATGAAAAGCATTCCATTAGCAAGTCGTCCATTTTGACTTCGCAGTTGAAGAATGCACCATGGATTAGCTTTGCCTCTGTGCTTCTGAGCTTCTGTGCAGGCCTCCAGAGTGCTACTCCCACAAGTCTGGATGGAGACATTAATAGACTCTTTTCTCACAGCATTGATCATATCCCTACAGTGGAGCTGTGAAGCAGGTGTACACAGCTCTTTCTAAGGTAAATTGGTTTGGATCTACTTCTTTAAGTTCATCCTGGCATTAAGGTATAAGGAGACTGCGGTGACTGCATCTTTCATACCTAGACAGCACAGCAGCATTTCTAGTGTTTCAAATGATCCGTTACTGCGTCGTTCACAAAGAAGCTCTATTTGAGAGGAACAGAGGCTTCACAGCTTGGAAACACATGAAAAAGGAGCAACATGTTAGGTTTGCTATTTTAATTCAAGGTAATAACAGTAATGGCATTAATGTAAAATAGAAGAAATGTCATATGAATTCAGTAAAGTTTGAGCATTTTGCTCTGTATTTACTCCTACTGCAAAAAGTTCAATAAAAAGGTTAATTTTGCAGGCTTTTTCAACATTTTGGAAAGAATAATGAGAGACCATAAATCATTTCTCTCTCTGAGACCGGATGTGCACCACAGCACCAGGATGAATCATCTTCTGGAGATGGGTGAATCACTGACTGAGAAGAAAAGTGGGGACCTAGAAGGTCTAAGTATGGACCTAGCTAAGGACCTATGGACCTTACCTTTGACATCTAAAATTGCCCATTTAGATCCAGGCTAATCATGCTGCCCTCCTTTTACTAGCAGAGGAGAGGCTGGGCAATGAGATAGGGTTTTGCAGTCCATCCTAAGGCAGGACATTTACAAGAGGTCACAGGAATCCATTCTGAATTTTTCTTCCCACTAATCAAAGGAAATTGCCTCTTGCTAAAAACATCCTACAGTGGGAGTCAGATGCTTAAATGTGTGTGCGTTTAGTGTGTTTTGAGATGCCCTAAGGTTACTGATACATTTGCATGAGATTGTAGGTTACCTGCCACTTTCTGAAAAGTGGAGTCCAGGAGGGGAAATACCAGGATGTCTCAATTGGCACTTTCTGACTCCATTTAGGCACCAGGATCCCACTACCGATGACTCACACGCCATAAAAGATAATACTGGCAGCTCTAGCTGGGATTAGGAGAAATACTCTGAAAGCTCCATGTTGAATCACTCCAGACATGTTGGGACTCATGTTTGTATCTGGACATATTTCTGGGGGAAAAAAATGTGTTACCCTGGGTTTTCATAATAAGATTATGGGATCTCATGCATATATATAAATAGGTATGTATGTGTACATATGTGTATATACATATTTGCATATATATATACAAATATATAAGAAACAGCTCAAATATATGAGAAACACGGACAGTGTTTATATAAACATGTATACATATTTATAAGCATATAGTCTTTATAATATAAATAATATGCATATGTAAAACATATGTAGACTAGAGGCATACATATCTCTATGTATATTAAATATACACATGCATACACATGTATTTGATATATGGAACTATGATTACTGGAGGATTTGTTTCTGAGTTATAGTTTGGTCCATCATGTGGGATTCATGCATTTTGTCTTCAGTGAGCAAAATGTGTTTAGGGCAACTGTGACATTCAGACGGTGGAGAGACTATGGAGCAGACCATCGAGTCTCAACCAAAATCCTTGACTTTCCCTTCACAGCTGTCACCAACACGCTGGAGAGAAAATGTCCAACCAAAGCACTGTGACAGAGTTTCTTCTCCTGGGATTCTCTGATGCTCGAGAACTGCAGATATTCCACCTCATGGTATTTCTGGGGATTTATCTGGCTGCCATGACGGGAAACTTTCTCATCATTGTGGTCATAGCTGTCAGTAATCACCTTCACACCCCCATGCACTTCTTCTTGATTAACTTGTCCAGCTTAGACCTTTCAACCATCTCTGTCACCCTCCCTAAGTCCGTGGCCCATTTTCTGTTGAATACCACAGCCATCTCCTATTCTGGCTGTGCTGCCCAAGTCTTTTTCTTCCATGTCTTTGGTGCTGCTGATCTTGCTTTACTCACTGTCATGGCATATGACCATTACATTGCCATCTGCAAACCTCTTTACTACAAGACAATCATGAAGGGGACTACTAGCATCCACACGGCAGCCAGTGCATGGCTCAGCTGCGTCCCTCTCCGCACTGGGAACAGCCTTCATTTATCCTTCTGCAAGTCCATCATCCTTGACCAGTTCTTTTGTGAAGTGCCATGGCTCCTCAAGCTTTCCTGCTCTGATTCATACTTTAGTGAAGTTGGGGTTCTTGCATTTAGTTTCCTTTTAGTTATCATCTGCTTTGCTTTTATAAGCATGTCCTATATTCAGATTTTCACCATGCTCTTGAGAATTCCTGTCAAGGAAAAACAGCGTAAAGCTTTTTCAACCTGCATCCCTCATCTCATCGTGGTCTCCTTGTTTGTTAGCACTGGTTCTTTTGCCTATCTTAAGCCTGTCTCCAACTCCCCATCAGCTCTGGATCTCACAGCTTCTCTCCTCTATTCTGTGTTGCCACCAGTGATAAATCCAGTCATCTACACCATGAGGAACAATGACATCAAAGCTGCCATGCGAAAATTAACTGACCAGAGACTATTATGCAGAAATAAATGATCAGTCTTTCTTCATTAGACTTCCTCTGTGTTCTTGGTAATGAGCACTCCATTTTCCAATAACAGACAGTTTATATCATTGGGATCAGAGGAAAAGATTGACCTTTTTTGAGGAAGATCGTTTAAAGATTTCATTATCTGTGTAATTTTGACTTGCTGATGGCAGCAGCTTTTGCAGAATGATCTATCAGTAACGGAACAAATCCAGGGTAATGCTTGCAAACACTTTACATATGCCTGCCTGCCCATGTCTCTATCTCACCTTCCCTCTGCTTTATGTAGGCTTATGGAGTATAATTTATAATCGAGCTGTTGTGGAAAAGGGATGCATCTAAGTGTGTGTGTGTGAGACACCGCCCAAGAGGTTGGGACATTTATTTGCAAACATGACGAGAAGCCCAGAGAGGTGTTTTGGTGGTGTCCATTTGGTTATGTCACCACTGGCATGTTTGCTGTTTCTTTATTGCATCAGGTACAACAAGTACTATTGTGAATACACTGCAAGATGTGCATCTGTTTTATCATCCGTTTACATCTAAATAAATGACTGTTCACAAGATCTGCTCTGTAACTCATCTAAACTACCTGTACAATTGCACATCTTCCTTTCTCAAAGTAAATTATCATGCTCTTCCATCTCCTCCCACCCTCACCCCCAAACCCTCACAGAATGGAGTCACTGTGGCCTAATTTTGAGCAGCTGAATCATTTTAATTTGTAGGAAATCCCAAAAGTTTTGTGTGTGATTCTAAACACTGAATCCTACTTTTGTTTCAGAGCAGATGATGCCATGAGAAGAAATACCTATTTATCATCTTTGACTATGCAGGGAGTGTGGAGGAGTGATTCAAGTGACTAAACAGCTACGTTTTAAACTCTGCAGGGTGCTGTGTTAGGCTTGCAATTGCTGTTTCTGAAGAGCGTAGCTGTCATGTTGGCTTTCTGTTACGTTCTATTCCCACGCAGGTGCAGGAGTGACTTGACTCTACTCAGCCTTGGGGCGGCCTCACCTCAAGTGCTGTGTGCAGTTTTGGGCTCCACAAGATAAGAACGATATAAAAAATCTTAGAATATGTCCAAAGGAGGACAACAAAGATGGCGAAAGGACTAGAGGGTAGGAGTTATGAGGAGCGGCTGAGGATACTAGGTCTGTTCAGCTTAGAGAAGAGGTGACTGAGGGGTGACCTCATTGCTGTCTACAACTTCCTCATGAGGGGCAGCGGAGAGGGTGGTGCTGATTTCTTTTTCTCTGGTGTCTGGTGATAGGACATGAGGGAATGGCTTAAAGTTGCAACAGGGGAAGTTCAGATTGGATATTAGGAAAAAGTTCTTCACTGAGAGGGTGTCCAAGCTCCCCAGGGAAGTGGTCATGGCCCCAAGCCTGTCAGTGTTCAAGAAGCACTTGAACAACGCTCTTAGATATACAGTTTAACTTCTAGGTTGCCCTGTGTGGAGTCAGCAGCTGGACTCAGTGATCCTCATGGGTCCCTTCCAACTCAGGATATTCAATAATTCTACAATTCTATGACTAGTTCAGGTGCAAACATCTACCTTGCCAAAGACTGAAGTTAGCTGAAATGAACTGTACTTAAACATGTAATTCTAAAGACAGTCACCACTGCCTGTGAAGGGACTAATTCAGATGTAGACATCTAAGCTGAAGTGAGCCGAATCTCACTAAAAGTATCTACGAGGTAACACGAATCCCACCTCAAGTTAAACACAAATGTGAAGATTAGGCTTGACAGAAGGAAATGACCCAATAATCAGACCAGGCATCTAATAAGACCATCCCTCCAATGAGCAACAGCCCTTGGTTCCTTTGTTGCACATCATTCTCCTGCTCGCTGAGTAAACTTCTTGGGTGAGAGCCTGTACCTTACATGGAGTATGTCCTACATGACTCTTCCCAGTGCCAAAATTCAGTTGAGGGAAATATCTTCAGAAAGAGAGAGCTGTATTCCAGACAGTGCCACAAGACTGATGGTGATTGGCTTAAACTCTTCCCTTTACATCTCAATCTTATTTTACTGTGTTATTCTTGCTATTATGATCTAGAGACCGGTTGGGAGCAATTGTTCTGTGGTTAGAGAAGTCAAGATTGCTTCCTCTGAAGCCATTGGTTTTCCAGAATGGGTTTCTTGGGTGGGTCTCATCTACCCAGAGACACGGATGTTTAAGGGAGACGCTCCCGTGCTCAATACAATGCTCACCGCTCAATTCGTCTGCAAGTACGCCATTAAAAAGCATGTTTCATCTAGACTTTGGTCAGATGTCCCTAACAGGCCCTATGAGTCCTGCCTCATAGTTAAGTGAGAGGAATAGAGGCCCAGGCATGAATCCCAACCAGCTGTTTTAGTTCAGGAGAGTACAATGTATCCAGCTTGGCCTTAAGAATTGGTGTTGATACTGACTTTCTTAGAAATGTATCTAGCAACAGCAACAACAAGAGCATCAAAAGAGAGCAATGATGGTTGCCATCCCCAGCAATGAATATGCAGTCATTTCAGACACACTTTAATTTCCTTTGAGAAAGTAAAAAAGGAATATCATGATTAGATACTGGCGGGGGGGGGGGGGGGGGGGGAGAGAATCTTACGAGAAATGAGGACGCCCAAACATTGCAAGAGATTTTCCAGCGTGATTGAGGAATCTCTGCCTCTGAAGATATGGAAAATTCAGCTGGACATGACCCTAAGCAACTTTATTTCACTTTGAAGTTGAAGTTGGCTCTGACTTGACAGTTGACCCTGTTATGAGCAGGAAGTTGGACCAGATGACCTCCAGATGCCTCTTTCAACCTAATTTATTCTGTGATTTTAAGTCCCTTTTTTAATTTCGTTTTGGGTTTGTTTTGGTTTGGTTTGTTGTTGTTTTTTTTTTTTAATTTGGAAAACCTGTTATACTGTGACCCCTGCAGGACTTCCAGTCTGAAGACACACCAGGAGGGATATGCCTCATGTGACTGCCTGCCTGTGTATGCACGTCTATATGTCTCAGGGTACAGAGTGAAAGAGAAGAAACAATGGGATTCACCTCACCTAATTTGTGTATCTGCACAGTAGACCTAAAAAGAGTTAGTGAAGTTTCACTTCATTCGGTTGCCTGACAATAGGCAACCAATGCCATGAAAGAAGCCATAGAGTATCCCAGATACATGTATAGGTTTGAAGATATGACACAGGGCTTGTGGGAGAGGAAGGCCAGGGAGGCTACTCTTTTGCCTAAAATGATCCTAAATGCTTATACCTGAGAGCTGAGCTTATCTAGTACCTTCCACTTGTTGCCAATATGGAGGAATCAACATGTCTAGACCTAACTAAGCCATCTGTAGTCAAATAAGGTCACTCCAACCTTAGAAGTATCTGTTCAGATTCTCTGTAAAGCCAGCTCAGGTGAGATTCACAGGTAGTTCACAGGACAGACATTTATACCTAGATTAAAAAAAAATTAGAAAATCTCACCTGACTTGTCTCTCATTACCTCAATTTCCCCACATTCTCTTCACAGGCAAACGCTTCTTTCCTCAGAGTGTTTCTTCACTCAACAGAAGAACCAAATGAAAGTGAATTATACTTCCACTGCTTAGAAACTTTTTCTTTCTGAAACTTTTCACAGGTTTTGTTCTGTACCACTGAAAGGGAATTTTACAGGTGTGATGTGGCCAGTTAGAAAACTCACATCCTTTATTCTTTGCAATTCTGATCAATGTCCTTTAACTGCGCAAGCCAGGTTCAGTGAGAACATAACAAGAAATGTCTAACCACAGCATGGGGGCCCAATGCCTTCTCCTGGGACTCTCTGATGGCTGTGAACTGCAAATATTTCATTCTCTGGTGTTTCTCCTTTTTCATCTGGCTGCTCTGACTGGGAACCTTCTCATCATAAGAGTTGTAGTGCTTGACCACCAGCTCCACAGCCCCATGTACTTCTTTGCTTGGCTCCATCTCTGTCCTGGTCCCCAGATCCATGGCCAGCCCCATCCTAAACACAAGGTCTGTTTCTTACTCTGGATACGTTGCCCAAATATTTTTCTTTCTTTTCTTCACTCCAGCTTGCTTTGCTATCCTCACTGTCATGGCGTATGACTGCTATGTTACCATAGGCAACCCCCTGCACTGTGAAACTAAAATTAATGAGAGCTTGTCTTCAGATGGCAGTCAGTGTGTGGGCTACTGTTCTTCCGTATTCCACAATGTACACTTTCCAGTTAACCTTCTGCCAGTGCAACGTCAATCAGTTCTTCTGTGATGTCTCCCAGCTTTTCCAGGTGTCCTGCTCTGACAAGTATGTCCATGGGTTTGGGGCTGTGGCCTTTAGCCTCTGTTTATTTTCCATCTGCTTTATGTCTATAGTTGCGTCCCATGTTCAGATTTCACTGGCAGTGTTGAGAATCCCTTCTGAGGAAGGCCAACATAAAGCCTCCTCCATCTGCCCCCCCCACCTCCCTGTGGTCTCTTTGTTTAGTTGTATGGGTAGTACTGCTTACGTGAAGCCCATCTCCCCCTTCTCATCAGCCTTGGCACCCGTAATAGCTGTGCACTACTCTGTGTTGCCTCCAATAATAAATCCTGCTATCTACAGCATGAAAACCAAGGAGATTTGAGGAGCTATGAGAAAACTGATTAAAAGGAATCTTTGAAGGAGAAAGGAAGTGTCTCTCTTATCTGCATGACTCGGATTTTTCCCTTGTTCATGCCTTCATCGAAAATAGCATGTGGGCACTTCAGGAGACCCTAAATATCTTTACTGAGCACTACTTGAGATGCTCTGGGCAATTCGTTCAAGGCTTTGACGCTTGTTGCACTCTGCATTTTCCCTATGCTTTGAAATATTTCACGTGGCTGGCCCTGATCCTTTCTAGCCAGAATTAAAACCTGAAGTGTTTTTGAGAGGCACCTTTGACCAGGCACGTTTGTTGAACTCACTTCACCGCATGTTTCATGTCTACATTTCCATATCTCAACTGCAAGTCTCATCTAAACTCATGGAAATCTTCATTTTTAGAAGTAAAACAAAGGGCCTTTGAAAGATTCAGATGGTTTCATCTCAGGACGTGTATGGAAATCATTTATCAGCAGTCCTGGCTTGGTTGGTCCCAGTTGACGGGAGGTTAGCAAATGTGGTGTCCACCTAACAGGAAGGCTCAGAAGGAGGATCTGAGGAACTACAGGCCTGTCAGTCTGACCTCGGTGCCAGGGAAGGTTATGGAACGGGTCATCTTGAGTGCCATCACATGGCATGTACAGGAGAACCAGGCGATCAGGCCCAGCCAGTATGCATTTATGAAAGGCAGGTCCTACTTGACAAACCTGATCTCCTTCTACGACAAGATGACCCACTTAGTGGATGAGGGAAAGGCTGTGGATGTTGTCTACCTAGACTTCAGTAAAGCCTTTGACACCGTTTCCCACAGCATTCTCCTGGAGAAAGTGGCTGCTCATGGCTTGGACAAGTGTACTCTTTGCTGGGTAAAAAAACTGGTTGGATGGCCAGGCCCAAAGAGTTGTGGTGAATGGCGTTCAACCCAGTTGGCGGCCAGTCACAAGTGGTGTTCTGTTTAATATCTTTATCAATGATCTGGACGAAGGGATCGAGTGCACCCTCTACTGAGTTTGCAGATGACACCAAGTGGTGCGGGAGTGTTGATCTGCTGGAGGGGAGGAAGGCTCTACAGAGGGACCTGGACAGGCTGGATCGATGGGCCCAGGTCAATTGTATGAGGTTCAACAACGTTAAGTGCCGGATCCTGCACTTGGGTCACAATAACCCCATGCAACGCTACAGGCTTGGGGAAGAGTGGCTGGAAAGCTGCCCAGCAGACAAGGACCTGGGGGTGTTGGTTGACAGCCACCTGAATACGAGCCGGCAGTGTGCCCAGGTGGCCCAGAAAGCCAACAGCATCCTGGCTTGTATCAGAAATAGTGTGGCCAGCAGGACTAGGGAAGTGATCGTGCCCCTGTACTTGGCACTGGTGAGGCCGCACCTCGAATATGGTGTTCAGTTTTGGGCCCCTCACTACAAGAGAGACATTGAGGTGCTGGAGCGTGTCCAGAGAAGGGCAAGGAAGCTGGTGAAGGGTCTAGAGCACAAGTCTTATTGAGGAGCGGCTGAGGGAACTGGGGTTGTTTAGCCTGGAGAAGTGGAGGCTGAGGGGAGACCTTATTGCTCTCTACAACTACCTGAAAGGAGGTTGTAGCGAGGTGGGTGTTGGTGTCTTCTCCCAAGTAACAAGCCATAGGACAAGAGGAAATGGCCTCAAGTTCCACCAGGGGAGGTTTAAATTGGATATTGGGAAAAATTTCTTCACTGAAAAGGTTGTCAAGCATTGGAAGAGACTGCCCAGGGAAGTGGTTGAGTCGCCATCCCTGGAGGTATTTAAAGGACCTGTAGCTGAGGTGCTTAGGGACATGGTGTAGTGGTGGACTTGGCAGTGTTAGGTTAAAGGTTGGACCTGACGATCTTAAAGGTCTTTTCCAACCTATACAATTCTATGAAAGTGTAACTTTCTCGAATAAAGACGAGTGAAACGTGGCTAAGCTATGAAGTGGTGAGGGATGCATCTTTTTTTTTTTTTTTTCTTCAAGTGCTTTTGGTATGCTACACTCATTGTATGAAAATGAAAAAGTGAAATGAATGAAAAAAGTACTTACTGTGAACTCTGTCTCTGTCCACTACCTACAACATGAATCTAGGTGTATTCTATATTGCTAGTTCTACAGGGGAAAAAAAAGTGTGTTTGTGGGTTTGACTTCCAGCACCACTTTCAGAGTGACTGATTTCTTCTTTATCAAAACATTCTCAAATTATACATACTGAGATTTTGTCCTGAATGGAGTAGGGAAAAAAAGTTTTGAAATTTTTCAGCAGTTCTGATAACTCTATGTGGTTGCAAATGAAAACACCATATCTACAGTCAGAATCATTGCATTTGAACTCCTTTAAGCCAAATTTCCAAACCCTAAAAAGTCTGTAGAGATGGAAAATCAGACAGTGATGTCCATCCTGAGGCAAGCCCCTGGTTAGTTTTCTTTGTTGTTATCAAAGGGAGGGAGAAAGGGCAAATGAAGTGCAAGCAAACATCAACAGGGGAGTTTCAGGAATATGACCTTTGAGTTTAGGGGCAGTCTTACCAAAATAAAAGAAAAATAGAGTACTGCCTTTCTTACAGGGACTTGCTAAACACAGTAAAAAGCATTTTTACTGTGAGGGTGGTCAAACAGTGGAATGGGTTGTGCAAAGACGTCGTGGAGTTTCCATCTGTGGAGATATTCAAAACCCAACTAGGCACAGAGTTGGAACCTGTTCTACCTGACCCTGCTTGAGCAGGGGGGAAATTGGACTAGATGACCTCAAGAGTTCCCTTCCAACCTAACTGATTCTGTGACATTTCTGGAAAATTACTTAAATGGCTAAACATACCTGAATAGGGGAAATTTACTCTAGTTCAGTTTCTCTATAGAAAAGTCCAGGCACTACCGGTCAAAGGTCAATTCTGACTTGAATGATGAGAACCCGTCCATGAAGGAGGATAAATCATCAACAGTGATGCTGTCTTAGTGAAGAAGAAAAATCTAGTTTGCTTAATGTCAAGCTCTTGCCAAGGTTGGAGTGAAATCAGCGTAGTAATTCTTCATATGTTCCTAGAGTTTTCATTTGTATGACTGAGTCTCTGTCCTCTAGATCCCTTCTGCATGCTGACCCAAGGAACTGAACTTGTGTGACAGAATTCAGTCCACTGGGGTTTTCATCAGAGATGGCTCCCTGTGTTGCCCATGCTCTTTTATCTCGTAGTTTTTTCTGGGAACACCCTTCTCCTTCTTACCGTATGTGTGGACTGAAGCCTCCATATCCTCATTTATTTTTTCTTGAGCAATCTTTCCTTCCTTGAGATGTGCTATACAACCAATACTGTTCCTAGGATGCTAACCAATTTCCTCACAGAGAAAAAGTCTCTCTTTTGGGGACTGTACTGCACAGTTGTATGTTTGGCTCCTTGGGAGGCACTGAACATCTTCTACTAGCCATGATGCTGTGCGATCGCTATTTAGCTATCCGTAATCCTCTTAATTATACAGCTACAATGAAGCAGAACATTATTCCAGGGCTGGCAGCTCTTCTCTGAATTACTGGCTTTGCAGTCACCTTGGTGATCATTGTATTGATGCTGAACTTGACTTTCTGTGGCCCTGATGGGGCTCCAGAAAGCCATTTCTACTGTTATAATAATTCCCTACATCTGAATAAAGTGTTCTCCACCTGCTATACAATTGTGATCCCAATGGTAAATCCCCTCATATACAGCTTGAGAAACAAGGAGGTCCAGGAAGTCATTAAGAGGTTCTGGGGTAGAAAATCAACTTTGTGTTAATATTTTGGTGGATTTCTGGATGCTGTAACCATCCTTGCATATGGGGTAAATTTGATCTAATCTTAAGTGTGAGATTCAACTGCCCAAAAAGTCACCATAAAAAGTGCAGATGTAGAAAAGTAACCACTGTTAAAACATGGTTAATTTTTCCTAGGGTTTGGCCTTGGCTAGCTGCCAGACGCCCATGCAGCTGCTCTCTCACTCCTCTTCCTCATCAGGACAGGGGGACAAAAATAAACGAAAAAGCTTGTGGGTCAAGAAAAAGACAGGGGGATTACCGTCACGGGCAATACAGACTTGACTTGGGGAAGATTAATATAATTTATTCACAATTAAAATTAGAGTAGGATGGTGAGAAACAAAGACAAAAACTAAAACACCCTCCTCCCGTGTCCCCTTATTCCCAGGCTCAACTTCACTCCTGATTCTTCCTCTACCTCCCACCCCCGCCATCCATAAAGGGGGGATGGAGGATAGGGGGCTATGATCGATACATAGCGGTTTCTCTCTGGTGCTCCTTCTTTCTCACACTTTTCTTCTGCTCCAGCATGGGTCTCCTCTCCATGGGCTGCAATTCCTTTTCGCAAACATCCATCTGCTCCAGCATAGGGTCTTCCATGGGCTGCAGCATGGACATCTGCTCCACCATGGGCTGCAGGGAAATACCTCCTCCTCCCCGTCTTACCTTGGTGTTTGCACTGCTGTTCTCACTCTTTTTTTCCCTCCTGCTCTGCCTGTGTGGCATCTTTTACCTTTTCTTAAATACGTGTTTACAGGGACACCACCAGCTTTGCTGATTGGCTCAGCTTTGGCCACCAGTGGGTCCGCTTTGGAACCGTCTGTGACTGGCATGGGGCAATCTTTTCCCACAGATGTCACCCCTGCAGCCTCCCCACTACCAAAACCTTGCCGTGTAAACCCAATACACTTGAAAATCCTAGAACATCATAAGTGGTACTAGACATCCATATTTAGGCAACTGAATCCCATGCCACATGGTATTCCATTCACTCTCCAACCGTCACCTCAGAAAATCAGTCCTTTATATCCTGCCTCCTATCTGGCAGGTGTTTCAGATACTTCAGAACAGCTGAAATGGCACTGGGCACTGCAGTGATACAATGAAATCCATCCCTTTATTTGACAAACCCTTCTTTTTTTTTAAAAAAAAAAAAAAAAAAAAGTCCTCTAGCTTGTGAGGATGAGTGAATCAATGCCTGCAAACCCAAATAACATTGGTCTTACACTTCTACAAAAAACAGGAAGAAAGGTACGGAGGGAGGGAGGGAGGGCGAGAGGGAGACAGATAGACAAATTCACGAAGAAGATGTTTTTCTGTAGTATCTGAACAGGATTCTTCTCCCTGAGATCTGGTATTTTGAGCAGATGACTATTTGCATAAACCTCAGAGAAAAGCAGAATGTGGAAAAATGAAGCAGTTTAGCATATGTATTTAGGGTTATTTTTCAGAACCCAGTGGAAACTCTCATATTATGGCAGAGAGCAAACGTGTGAACAAGCCAGCTGTGGTGGGTTGGCCCCGGACAGCAACTAAGCACCCACCCAGCCACTCACTCACGCAGTAGTCCCACAAGGGCGTGATGTTAATCGTATGTGATATACCCCTTTGGCCACTTTGGGTCAGCTGTCCTGGCTGTGTTCTCACCCAGGTTCTTGCCCACCCCCAGTAGCGGGGCAAGTTCAAATCCTGAAGATGGCGGGCTCCACAAAGCAGCCAAACAGGGAATTTGCCGCCTCCAGACATTCATCCAACTGGACCTCTGCAAGCAGAGAGAAAAAGTAGAGGGGGACCACAGCTCAGTAAGGGAATACAATGTGTATTGACAGTCTCATAGACTGCTGTACAGGAGCAGCGGGAAAGAGGAACATGGGCCAACGGGTGTCAGCTGTGGATTTGGTGGGAAAGGCCCAGAGTGTGACTCCTCCCAGCAAGATCTTCTTACCAGCTTGGTCCCGCAGCCACCTACAAGCTTTGGCCTCCAGAAGCTCTGACCAAGACACCTTCCACTTAAACTGGTGCAACCTGACTAAGGCCAAAACTGTGGCCCAGGCAGTTGGCTGCACATCCTGAGGGGGAAAACAGAACAATCAAGGGGAAGAAATCAAAAGAAAGATCAGGCCTAAACCAGCACGTGGAAAAAGTAAGACCTCCACACATACACACAAACTCTCTAAGCTTCTGAAATCATCAAAATCAGAAAGCTCCCAGGTACCTCTGCTGATTCCACCCCACACCCTCCACGCCCCCCTTCCACAAGCAGAGATGCTCAATATCCCAACTGCTTTGATCTCTTCCTCTCAGTTCAGCTCAGACTGGAAACTTGGAGCAGAGGAAGGTTCAGCTCATGGCAGTACCCAACTCCTGCCCCTGATCTGCTTACCTCACTGGGCCTTTGTCCCTCAATGTCAGCTTTGCTGAGCCCCAAGGCAGAGGCCAGGGCTGCAGTGAGGGCCCAGGAGCCATTTGCTTTCTGGAGTGCCACCACTACCCTGAGCCCAGAGAAGTCACACAATCTTGTTGACAGTGGTGAAATTGTCCAGTCCCAACTGATGTTAAATGCTGGCAGTTCCTCCATCACCTGCTCTTCAGGAGAAGGCTCCCGCTCTGGAAGACAGAAATATTTGCACAGCTCATATGAGATAGGCAACAGCTAGTAACCTTAAATTCTGCCTTCTCCAGGTATACTTAACTGTCCTGCATCCTCTCTGGACTTTCCCAATTTTTTCCAGTCCTCCACAAGCATCCTGAACTATTTCCAGGCCTCCCAGAGCATCCTCAGATCTTCCCAGTCCCTCATAAGTATCCTAAAATCTGTCCTATATGCTCCAGTTTACTCAGCGTAATTCTCTCTGAACACCCTTAATTCCGCCCATGAGCATCACTAATGCCACTTAGCCACTAATGCCATGAGCATCCTTCCTGCCACTTCCCCCATTGTGGCTCATGTTCACCATTGAGGGCCGCACAGGGGGTCCTTCTCCATCATCCACTCTCAAACCCAGTAAGAGCTCAGTATGAGCTCTTCCTTTCCACATTCCAAGACCTAGGAGCTTCTGTAGCTTCTTTGGAGCTACAGCAGCACTGGATCACAAGAGAGTGAAGGTGAGGAGGGTCAAGCACAGCCCATGGGCATTATAGTCCCAGGCACGGCTCAGTTCCAGAGCAGATTTAAGAGCTTTTGCGGGCAGAAAAAGAAGCACTTGGGCACAGAGTAGTTGAGGCAGAACTAGGGGTCATTTAAGGCTGGCCTAAAGGTATACAGAGGTTGGAAGGGACCTCTGGAAGTCATCTCGTCCAAGTCCCTCCTCAAAGCAGGTCTCATTAGAACAGCTCACTCAGGTACATGTGTAGTCAAGTCTTGAAAAGCTCTAAGGATGGAGATTCCACCAGGTTTTGATTATCCTTATGATTAAAAAAAAACCCCAAAAATTTCCTCATACCCATTCAGCATTTCCCATGTTCCAACTTGTGTCTGTTGCCTCTTATCCTAATGCTGTGCACTTCCAAGAAGAGTCTGCCTCTGGCATCTTTCTGTTTTCCTCCAGTCGGCCAGCTGTAGACAGAAATAAGGTATCCTTTTCTTAAAGATGAACAAACCCAGCTCTCTCAGCCTCTCCTCACGTGCCAGCTGCTCAGCCCGATCAGTTTAGTGGCCCTCCACTAGATTCGTTCCAGTATGTCAATGCCTTTCTTGTAATGGAAGCAGAAGTTGGACACAATACCCCACAATGCATGCTAGCAAACGGTGCTGAATAGAGAGGAAGGATCACCTCCCTGCACCTAGTGGCTACACTCTTGTTAATACAGCCCAGGATGCGGTTGGCTTGCTTTGTTGCAAGGGCACGCTGCTGACTTCTGTTCAACTGATTGTCTGCTAGGACCCCAGGATCCTTTTCTGTAGAGCTGCTTCCTTGAGTGTGTGTGCCCTGGGTCTGTACTGTTGCATAGGGTTATTCCATTCCTCATCCATTCCTGATGCAAGACTTCGCATTTGTTTTTATTGAATGCTCACGCGGTACCTGTCAGGCCACTTCTCCAGCCTGTCCCTGCCCTCCACTGTACTGAGCATGCACCTACTGCTCCCAATTTGGTGGTGTTCATAAACTTGCTAGGAGTGCACTCTGTCCGTTAATGTCCAGGTCATTAATGAAGATGTTAAACAGTACTGTTACCATGAGAGATCCCTCTGGAATTGCACTGGGTTTTGGCCACCAGCTGGACTCTGAACTGCTCATAACGGCTCTTTGAGCCCAGCAGTCTAGCCAATTTTCCACCAGCCTCATTGTTCACTTAACCCAGCCAATATCTCATCAATCTGATGATAAGGAGACTTTGGGAGATTGTCAAAGGCCGTGCTAAAGTCAGGGTACACAGACTCCACTGCCCTTCTCTTGTCCACAGTGCCAGTTACCTCATCCGAGAAAGCAGTGAAGCTGGTCAGGCATGATTTACTTTCAATAAACCCATATGGGATGGTCCTTCTAAGAGGATTTGCTCCATATCCTTCCTAGGGACTCAGGGGAGGCTGACCAGCCTGTAGGTCCCTGAACTCTTCTTCCTTCCCTTCTTGAAGACGGGCGAGATGTCTGACTGTTTTCCAGTCATCAGGAACCTCTCCCAGTTGCCATGATCCTTTGAAGATGACAGAGTCACTGCCTTGCAGTGGCATCAGCCAACTCCTTTGGCACTCTTGGATGCACCCGATCCCATGGACTTGTGTAGGTCTAACCGGCCTACATGATTCCTAACTATCTTCTTCTACTGTGGGTACTGCTTCCCTCGGGAAGACACTGCTGGGAGACTCAGAGACATGGTAGACCTGAGGGAAAACCTTACCAGTTAAAACCGAGCCCTAGAAGTTCGAGACTATGACAGCCTTTTCCACATCCTTTGTCAATGAGTCCCCTGTGCCACTGAGCAAGATGCCCACACTCGCCTTAGGCTTCCTTTTGCTGTCAATGTGCTTAGAGATGCTTTTCCTCTTGTCTTCACCTGCCTTCCAAATTTCAACTCCAGCTGAGCTTTGGCGTTCGTAACTCCATTTCTACACATCTGGGCAATGTCTTTGTATTGCTGTCAAGTAGCCTGTCTCTGCTTCCACCTTTGCGTACTTCCTTTCTGTGTTCGATCGGACTAAGGAACTCTATGTCCATCTGTGCTGGCCTTCTAGCACACTTCCTCGAATTTCTGCCACTGGACTGGACCATTCTGGATCTCAGAGGATTGGGTCCTGGAAGATCAGCCAGCTGTGTTGGACCCTTTGCCCTCCACAACAGTTTCCCACGGGATCCTGAACAAGGCAAAATCTGTTCTGAAGTCCATCAGTTGTAATTCTGCTGTTTGTCTTGCTCGCTCCTCTCAGGATCGTGAACTCCAGTCTCATGATTGCTGCAGCTAAGGCTGCCCTTGACCTGCACACCTTCAACAAGTTCCTCCTTGTTTGTGAGTAGCAGGTCAAAGAGAACATCTCTCCTAGCTGGTTCATCAAGCACCTGCATCACAAAATAGGCTTCAGTACGTGACAGCAACCTCCTGGATTTCTTGCACACAGCCAGATTGCCTTTCATGCAGATACTGGGGTTTGTTAAAACTGTCCAGGAGCGTCAAGATCTGTGACTGTGAGGTGTTCTCCAGCTGCCTAAAGATGGCTTCATCTACCTCCTCTTCTTGATCCAGTGGGTCAACATCACTTGTGCGGACCTGTCATCTGATCCTTACTCACAAGATCTCTTCCTTGGGACAGGTGATGAACCAGTAAATCTCCATGCACTCAAGCCACTCCTTTGCATCAAATGCAACCCCTCCTTCTTAGCTTCCCACCCTAACTTTCCTGAAAAGCCTGTATCCACGCATTGCAGGACTCCAAGCTTGAGAATTACCCCACCAGGTCTATATCATCCTAAAGAGATCATGGTTCTGCAGCTGTGCAGATTTCCTCCTTTCTGCTCCCCATGCTCCTCGCATTTCTGTACAGGCATTTGAGATGGCCCCCAAGTCATGCAGCTTTTTCAGGGGAAGTGTGAGAGCCTTCCCTGTCATCCTGTCCCCTAAACCCGTCTGCTCGGCCCCTTGTGCCCTCACTTTTCTTCAGATTACTGTAGCCCTTCCTCAAGGCTACACACCTACTTTACAGCCCTCCTTGCTAGATTTGCAAGCCTGTTTGCAAAGGCACTTTTGTCCACAAGGTCAGATGAATCCTGTTCCTTTTCAGTAACCCTTGTTCCTCAGAGAGGCTCCTGCAGTCATAGCAGTAAAAGTCCTGCCTGTGACACCAGCCATGCAGTCAGTTGTTGACCTGCAGGATGACTCCATTTCTACCAATCCTTTCCCTTTCACTGGAAGGACTGAGGAACACCATGTGAGTTCCCACGCCCTTCATCCTCTCCTCCAGGGCTCCATAATCACACACAATATGCTCCAGGTTATCCCTGGTAGTGTCATTGCTGTCCACATATGGACAGCACTATTAGTGGGTAATATGGACCACTATTAATGGGTAATAGTCCAAGGGCCAGACAAGCCTTGGCAGTCTCTGCAGCTTCTTTGGCCTTGGCCTCTGATGAGCAACACACCTCCTCCTGAAGCATAAGGTCGGGTTGGCAGCTGAGTGCCTCCATTCCCTGCAGCAGAGAGTTTCCAGTAACCATCACATGCTTTTCCCCTCTGCATGGACACTAGGTTCAGGCTCAGCTGGCTCTGGATGCCTCCCCTGACAGGTCTCACCAGTGCCCAGGCACCAGTTACTGGTTACTGGATCCCTCTGCACCCCTGCTGCACTAACTGCTGAGAAAACTGCTACGTCTCTGTTAGCTAGCTCTATGTTCTTGCCTACTTGATACACAGCTGCTTCCCAAACACCAGCTGAAAAGGTGCTTGACACCTGCTCCCACCATTAGAAGTCTGTTAAAAGACAGTAAGCATAGACCCTCCCTAATTAGGAAACAGCCAACAGAAGCTGACCATTAGAGATGACTGAAGCACAAATCTACAGAAGTTAACTCTCCTCATCAACAGCAATCACAAGAAGTTCCCAGCAGGTGATCCTTGGAGATCAGAAGATGAACCCTGGACAACAAGGCTGGAAGCAGAGGAAGCCTGGAAACTGCTGTGTGAATGGCTATGTCTCTGCTAGCTGGCTCTTTTCTGCTGAACTGTATGAGGGTAAAGCTAAAGATTCATGCAGATATTTTGTGACAAACTTAGTGTTTGTGTATGGAGTTAAGGATACTTGGAGACAAGGATAAGCTTACTTCAGGGAAGTATTAAGGCATTTGAGTCTTAGTTTCCAGCCCAGAATTGAGATGTAGGAGTTTGCTTTGTCTGTCGCTCCATCCACCCCCAGCACAATGGCAATCAAGAAGTCTGGTGAGAAGATAAATGCTGAAAAGAGAGTTCAACCCTAGTCCAACACATTTTGAGAATGCTCAGCTAAGGAGCTTCTCTTTACCTTTACAGGATGCTGAAAGCTGGGTCAGTGCCTCCGTGTCAGCGGCTTTGCGACCAAGCGTCTCAAGACAGAACTGGCACTTCTGGACCATCCAAAACTTGGTGGACTTGAACCACACAGGCCTGAAGCCACGCAACCAGAGCAGCTGGCAAGGAACCAGGTTGCAAGAGGGAGAGAACAACACAGAGGAGTCTGGAGGCAAAGAATCTGGGGAGAGAGGCAGGGAGATGGGGGTTAGACTCATGGGCATTAGAGACGGGCAAAAGGGTGGTCAAGACCACAGGATAGGGGGCTGCAGGTGGTGAGGAGGCATCAGACCAACAAGTCCCACTTTCCCCTCCCAGTCCTACCTCCACTGTTTCTGGCCTTACCACGGTGCCAGGTATCCCTCTGTTTTGTGCGTACTGCCACACTGGATGTGAAGGGGGACGGAACCCCTAGGCTGAGGCTGGACTTAACCACCTTGTGCCAGATGTCCTCCTCTGCCCAGCTTGTCCCCTCCCAGGCCAGTTCCCACAGCAGGTGCATCATGGCCATGCGGTGCACAGGCAGCCTGCAGGGGCAGGGAGTTAGTCCTTGGTTCCACCTCGGGGAGGGGCATGGGACACGTGGAGTAAAGAGGAGGGGGCAGTGGGGTAATGGTCACCCCGGTCCTCTCCCAAGGTCAGGGCAGAGGGGACAAGGGGGGAGCACTGGATGCCCAGATTCTCTTCCCACCTCAGGCTAACAGTGGGAAGGATGCAAGCGAAGGACACCTGCTATCCCTCCTCCAGACCTTGCCGATGCCACTCTGCCTCGTGGGCAAGTGTGTTACCCTCTCACCTGTTGTCTGATGATGGGGACAGTGAGAACCTGAGTGTGTAATCGAAGGACTGGCTGCCCACGTGGTACTGAAGGGTCACGGCTCCCTCACCCACCTCTGGATCCTGGTGACACAAGGGAAGGAGTCAGACAGAAATGTTCATCTGCAAGGCGCAGGCAGCCTGGCTACCTAGGTTCCCTCCCTGCTCTGCTAAGGTAGTAGATGTCCATGGTTGGAGCAGAAGCAGTGGTGTCTCCAGGGGAAAGAAGGGGGTTCGTGGAGCCCTGATCATGGTCTCTCTCAGGTCTAGTGGAGGTGAAGGACCCTCAGTGCTGGGAAGGTGAGACAGGGAGTGGGTCATTTACCTTCCAGAAAGCCCTGCCCCAGTGCATATGGTTCCTGGAGCACTCTCACCTGTGGTTGCCCATGGATCTGGGCATAGATGGAGCTCTGATGTCCCTGGAAGATCATCTCAGGAGCTTTTCTGATCATTGACACCTCCAGGCCCGGTGGAAGGTCCCAATGTAGTGAGATCCCGCTTGCCAGAGGCTGCAGAGCCTGCTGCAGGCATTTCACTGCCTGGTGAGGGGAAGCAGACAGCACAGATTACTTGGGCTCCCTCCCAGTTCTGGGTGGGGGGCAAGTTGGAGGGGGTCTCTGAGTTGGAATGGGTGGTGATATTTGGGTTGCCTTGCATGTCGAGGAGAGCCATGGGAGGTATTGAATAGAGCAGAGGGGTACCTGGGTCATTACCTCGGATGTCATGTCAATCCTAGAGTGGATGCACACACATTCACCTTTGGTCTCCAGGGCCATGGCCTGGGAAAGGTTGAAGCTGTCACATCTGTTAGTAGGAAAACAGAAACACCTGTACAGGAAAAGAGGGGGAGGTTAGAGATGGGACAAAGGTGAGAGGCACGAAGGACAAGAGTGGTACAAAGGACAAAGTCTGGAGAGGTAAGAATGCTTCTAATCGTAGAAATGAAACTGACTCGGAGTTTTCCCGTTCACTCTGGGGTGAGAGACATTGCCTGCTGGACAGGGAGAGCGTGAGAATGGGTTTTGGGCCTGCAGAGCACGTTGAGGTATTGCAGGGTGAGGGGGAAGAGGAAAAGTGCTGAGAAGAGCAGGGGAAGACTGGGAGAGGAGACCCACTAGGTGAAGGGTATAGGCAGTCTTAGTGAGTGAGAGAGGAAAGTGTGTGTGGGGGTTGCTGCTGAAGTTCCATTGAGGTAAAGAGAAGATCTGGGGCAGACTAGGATGTGGGAGAATGTTTGAAGGTCTCTGACAGTCAGGGGGAGAGGAAGGTTGTGAATTAGCATGCTAGGGGACAGGAACAGGGCTCCCCCATTACCGGTGGTGGTCCCGGTAACGGTAGACCTCAGCCATGACAGATTCCTCTTCACTGGAGATCTTCCTTTGGATGAAGATGAAAAGCTGATGGGGAGAGGAGGGGAAACAAAGATTGCCAGGGCTGGGCACCCCCGTCAAGGAAAGACACCCTCCTAAAATGCAGGAAGCCTTCCCAGTTTGCTCCCTTACCCTCTTGCACCCACTGGCCTTGAAACGGGAAAAGAGATTGCGTGTCTCCTTTCATTAACACCAGGACACCTCTTAGCACAAAGGGGCACCCCACAAGGAAGATCCACCTTCCCCAAGTGCAGGCAAATTCCACAGAAGCCCTCCCACGCTGCCCACCCCAAAGATGGTGTCACCTTCTGCCACGAGGACACCCCCCCACGTGCCAACTCCCGGTGCAAACAGCAGCAGAATATCTCACCCTGAGCCCTGAAGTCCACCTTTACCCCATTGTTTACACCCATTCCCCTCCCCATAACCCTTTGGCCCCTGATACCTGGCGGGGGTGCCCATGAAGAGGAGGAGTGCTGTAGATAGACCTTAGGAGCCCCAACAGGTCACAGCCCCCCAGATCAGGGTGGATGGAGGAGATGCGCCCCACTGCATTGTCCATGCTTTCCTGTGTGTATTCCACACTCTGCCTGTGGGAGGGCATCCAGAGTGTCAGAGGGGGGAGGACCTGGCCCATGGCTACCCTCACATGGCCACTCCTGAGAAAAGCCCTACCTCACTACCAGTGCTACAGAAGCACCCTGGAAAGAGGACTTACCCTCTCACTGCCCCCAGCATATCCAGCCCCATAACTGCTCTCCGGCAAGAGCTTGTCCCATAGTTTCACTTAGAAAAGTCATACTCTACTTACCCCTTGGCCCTGCCCCATCATCACCCCCAACTCACGGATAGAAGGCTTTGAAAGTGGCCCCAAAACTGTAGATGTTGAAGTAACAGCCCAGAGGCAAACTCTTGAGGAGGAAGAGCAGTGTGTTCTGGGGACAGATGGAGGGATGGGCAGAGCTCAGATGGGGAAGCTAGGCAGAACATCTGCCCATGTGAAGCAGCTTGCCTCTATCCCCACCAGCTGGGCATGACCGGTGTGGAAAATCCGCCCTGAAGACCTCCTCCGGTGGTACCTGTGCATCCTGGAAGAGGCTGCGGTCCATGAGAAAAAGGAATTCTCCAAGCTGGCCCGGATTGGGCACCACCTCAGGAATGCTGGGCATCAGTGTCACCATCACCACAGGGTCTCCCAGCACAGAGCCTGGAGTGTGTGGGGGGAAACAAGGAGGATTTTTAGGTTGGAGCCCCCTTCTCTGTCCCTGTGCTTTTGTCCTCCACATAGCCCTCAGCTCTGAACTATTGCCTGAAAAGCCCCTTAGATTCCCCCAGTCTCCCTGACACCCTCTCCCTAATGCCCACTTCCACCCTCCTCGCTCACCAGGTGGGGCTTTGGGATCTCTCCTCTCCACCACAGCACTGAGAGCGGGAGACCCTCTGTAATACACCAGCAAGTGCAGATCACCATGCAACCAGGGTGGCAATTTCAAGGAGACCTGAGGACAAGTAGGGTGTGGAGAGGAAAGAGAACCAAATAAAAGGATTGAGGAGTCCTAAGGAGTGTCAGCAGGCTGCAGACCCTTCCCTCCTCTCCCCCTTTGGGACTCTAGCATCTGGCAGGGCCGTACCTTAGCAGACGTCTCATCTGGAGCCGTGTACTGCAGAGGGGTGTGGCTGCTGTTAATGGCTATATGGGACACACCACGGGCTGACTTCAGACAGATGCTGAAGTGCAGGTTTTTGGACGTCTCCTCCTCAGAAGAGATATAGCCTGCAGTGAGAAGGAGGTGTGAGAAGGTGAAAGAAGAGACCCTAGGGCAGCAGGCAGCTATGGTGGGGCACTGTCTGTCGTTGGTAGGGGGAAATGTGACATCTGAGACATCCCTCGCTGCAGTGCTTAGTGGGGGGTGGTGGTGGTGAATCTGTAGACTCACGCTGTGGTTTGTATAGGGATCTGTGGGGATCTCTTGCTGTGGGATATGTGGGGAGACCCGTGGAGTTCCCGACTGTCAGGTTCAAGGGGGAATATTCAGATTCTCTCACTGAGGCACGCATGCGGCTATGGGGGTGTCATCGTCCCCCGGAGGGATGCTGGGGAGTTATGTGTTCCTCCCCAGGGGAGGCACCACTCACTAATGTATGCTGCCCGGGGGAACAGCTCGCGTGGCCAGCAAAACTGGGCAGCTCCATCAGGCTGCAGCGGCAGCTCCTGGACATAGCACAGGCTGACGGTCACCTCCCTGTTAGGAGGCAGTGTCCCCAAGAAACAAGCGAAGACAGGACCCCAAAGATCCCACTGGTCCTGCAGGTATCTTAAATTCTCCATGCCTGAAGTGGCTTTGCACAGCTGCTGGGCCTGCCACAGAGGGAGAAAAATGTGTCACTGAGGTCTCCACAGGATTCCATTCTCTCACCTCCACCCTTCACCCCAGTCTGCAGACCACCCCTTCCCACCACAATCCCAGTACCTCCTCCTTCTCCCAGAGCATTGCTTCAATACGAGTG